>NC_056750.1:858658467-858682606 GCF_019279795.1 Protopterus annectens
TCCTCTCATTCTATAGCATGGGACCCAGAACCATCCATGTGCTGCTACACTGTCATATTATCTCGCCTCTCATTCTATAGCATGGGACCCTGCACCATCCATGTGCTGCTACACTGTCATATTATCTCTCCTCTCATTCTATAGCATGGGACCCTGCACCATCCATGTGTTGCTACACTGTCATATTATCTCTCCTCTCATTCTATAGCATGGGACCCTACACCATCCATGTGCTGCTACACTGTCATATTATCTCCTCTCATTCTATAGCATGGGACCCTAAATCATCCATGTGCTGCTACACTGTGATATTATATCTCCTCTCATTCTATAGCATGGGACCCTACACCATCCATGTGCTGCTACACTGTCATATTATCTCTCCTCTCATTCTAAAGCATGGGACCCTCCACCATCCATGTGCCTCTACACTGTCATATTATCTTGCCTCTCATTCTATAGCATGGGACCCTGCACCATCTATGTGCTGCTACACTGTCATATTATCTCTCCTCTCATTCTAAACCATGGGACACTACATCATCCATGTGCTGCTACACTGTCATATTATCTTGCTTCTCATTCTATAGCATGGGACCCTGCACCATCTATGTGCTGCTACACTGTCAAATTATCTTGCCTCTCATTCTATAGCATGGGACCATATACCATCCATGTGCTGCTACACTGTCATATTATCTCTCCTCTCATTCTATAGCATGGGACCCTACACCATCCATGTGCTTTTACACTGTCATATTATCTCTCCTCTCATTCTATAGCATGGGACCCTACACCATCCATGTGCTGCTACACTGTCATATTATCTCTCCTCTCATTCTATAGCATGGGACCCTATACCATCCATGTGCTGCTACACTGTCATATTATCTCTCCTCTCATTCTATAGCATGGGACCCTCCACCATCCATGTGCCGCTACACTGTCATATGATCTCGCCTCTCATTCTATAACATGGGACCCTGCACCATCCATGTGCTGCTACACTGTCATATTATTTCTCCTCTCATTTTATAGCATGGGACCTGGCACCATCCATGTGCTGCTACACTGTCATATTATCTTGCCTCTATCTCTATAGCATGGGACCCTGCACTATCCATGTGCTGCTACACTGTCATATTATCTCTCCTCTCATTCTATAGCATGGGACCCTATACCATCCATGTGCTGCTACACTGTCATATTATCTCTCCTCTCATTCTATAACATGGGACCCTGAACCATCCATGTGCTGCTACACTGTCATATTATCTCTCCTCTCATTCTATAGCATGGGACACTGAAACATTCATGTGCTGCAACACTGTCATATTATCTCTCCTCTCATTCTGTAGCATGGGACCCTTTACCATCCATGTGCTGCTTCACTGTCATATTATCTCTCCTCTCATTCTATAGCACAGGACCCTACATCATCCATGTACTGCTACGCTGTCATGTTATCTCCCTTCTCATTCTATAGCATAGGACACTGAACCATCCATGTACTGCTACACTGTCATATTATCTCTCCTCTCATTCTATAGTATGGGACCCTACAGCATCAATGTGCTGCTACACTGTCATGTTATCTCGCTTCTCATTCTATAGCATGGGACCCTTTTACCATCCATGTGCTGCTACACTGTCATATTATCTCTCCTGTTATTCAATAGCATGGGACCCTGCACTATCCATGTGCTGCTACACTGTCATATTATCTCTCCTCTCATTCTATAGCATGGGACCCTACACCATCCATGTGCTGCTACACTGTCATATTATCTCTCCTCTCATTCTATAGCATGGGACGCTACACCATCCATGTGCTGCTACATTGTCATATTATCTCTCCTTTCATTCTATAGCATGGGACCCTGCACCATCCATGTGCTGCTACACTGTCATATTATCTCGCCTCTCATTCTATAGCATGGGACCATACACCATCCATATGCTGCTACACTGTCATATTATCTCGCCTCTCATTCTATAGCATGGGACCCTACACCATCCATGTGCTTTTACACTGTCATATTATCCCTCCTCTCATTCTATAGCATGGGACCCTATACCATCCATGTGCTGCTACACTGTCATATTATCTCGCCTCTCATTCTATAGCATGGGAAGGAGCACCATCCATGTGCTGCTACACTGTCATATTATCTCTCCTTTCATTCTATAGCATGGGACCCTACACCATCCATGTGCTGCTACACTGTCATATTATCTCTCCTCTCATTCTATAGCATGGGAACCTGTGCCATCCATGTGCTGTTGCACTGTCATATTATCTCTCCTCTGATTCTGTAGCATGTGACCCTACACCATCCATGTGCTGCTACACTGTCATATTGTCTCTCCTCTCATTTTATAGCATGGGACCACATACCATCCATGGGCTGCTACACTGTCATATTATCTCTCCTCTCATTCTATCGCATGGGACCCTATACCATCCATGTGCTGCTACACTGTCATATTATCTCTCCTCTCATTCTATAGCTTGGGACCCTACACCATCCATGTGCTGTTACACTGTCATATTATCTCTCCTCTCATTCTATAGCATGGGACCCAGAACCATCCATGTGCTGCTACACTGTCATATTATCTCTCCTCTCATTCTATAGCATGGGACCCTACACCATCCATGTGCTGCTACACTGTCATATTATCTCTCCTCTCATTCTATAGCATGGGACCCTACACCATCCATTTGCTGCTGCACTGTCATATTATCTCTCATCTCATTCTATAGCATGGGACCCTACACTATCCATGGGCTGCTACTCTGTCATATTATCTCTCCTCTCATTCTATAGCATGGGACCCTGCACCATCCATGTGCTGCTACACTGTCATATTATCTCTCCTCTCATTCTATAGAATGGGAAGCAGCACCACCCATGTTCTGCTACACTGCCATATTATCTCTCCTTTCATTCTATAGCATGGGACCCTATACCATCCATGTGCTGCTACACTGTCATATTATCTCTCCTCTCATTCTATAGCATGGGAACCTGTACCATCCATGTGCTGTTGCACTGTCATATTATCTCTCCTCTGATTCTGTAGCATGTGACCCTACACCATCCATGTGCTGCTACACTGTCATATTGTCTCTCCTCTCATTTTATAGCATGGGACCATATACCATCCATGGGCTGCTACACTGTCATATTATCTCTCCTTTCATTCTATAGCATGAGACCCTATACCATCCATGTGCTGCTACACTGTCATATTATCTCTCCTCTCATTCTATAGCATGGGACCCTACACCATCCATGTGCTGTTACACTGTCATATTATCTCTTTTCTCATTCTATAGCATGGGACCCAGAACCATCCATGTGCTGCTACACTGTCATATTATCTCTCCTCTCATTCTATAGCATGGGACCCTGCGCCATCCATGTGCTGCTACACTGTCATATTATCTCTCCTCTCATTCTATAGCATGGGACCCTACACCGTCCATGTGCTGCTACCCTGTCATATTATCTCTCCTCTCATTCTATAGCACGGGACCCTACACCATCCATGTTCTGCTACACTGTCATATTATCTCTCCTCTCATTCTATAGCATGGGACCCTACACCTTCCATGTGCTGCTACACTGTTATATTATCTCTCCTCTCATTCTATAGCATGGGACACTACACCATGCATGTGCTGCTACACTGTCATATTATCTTGCCTCTCATTTTATAGCATGGCACCCTACACCATCCATGTGCTGCTACACTGTCATATTATCTTGCCTCTCATTCTATAGCATGGGACCCTATACCATCCATGTGCTGCTACACTGTCATATTATCTCTCCTCTCATTCTATAGCATGGGACCCTACACCATCCATGTGCTGTTACACTGTCATATTATCTCTCCTCTCATTCTATAGCATGGGACCCGGAACCATCCATGTGCTGCTACACTGTCATATTATCTCTCCTCTCATTCTATAGCATGGGACCTTGCACCATCCTTGTGCTCCTACGCTGTCATATTATCTCTCCTCTCATTCTATAGCATGGGACCCTACACCATCCATGTGCCGCTACACTGTCATATTATCTCGCCTCTCATTCTATAACATGGGACCCTGCACCTTCCATGTGCTGCTACACTGTCATATTATTTCTCCTCTCATTTTATAGCATCGGACCCGGCACCATCCATGTGCTGCTACACTGTCATATTATCTTGGCTCTCATTCTATAGCATGGAACCCTATACCATTCATGTGCTGATACACTGTCATATTATCTCTCCTCTCATTCTATACCATGGGACCCTCTACAATCCATGTGCCACTACACTGTCATATTATCTCGCCTCTCATTCTATAACATGGGACCCTGCACCTTCCATGTGCTGCTACACTGTCATATCATTTCTCCTCTCATTCTATAGCATGGGACCCAGAACCATCCATGTGCTCCTACACTGTCATATTATCTCGCCTCTCATTCGATAGCATGGGACCCTGCACCATCCATGTGCTGCTACACTGTCATATTATCTCTCCTCTCATTCTATAGCATGGGAGCCTGCACCATCCATGTGTGGCTACACTGTCATATTATCTCTCCTCTCATTCTATAGGAAGGGACCCTACACCATCCATGTGCTGCTACACTGTCATATTATCTCTCGTCTCTTTCTATAGCATGGGACCCTAAATCATCCATGTGCTGCTACACTGTGATATTATATCTCCTCTCATTCTATAGCATGGGACCCTACACCATCCATGTGCTGCTACACTGTCATATTATCTCTCCTCTCATTCTATAGCATGGGACCCTACACCATCCATGTGCTCCTACACTGTCATATTATCTCACCTCTCATTCTATAGCATGGGACCCTGCACCATCCACGTGCTGCTACACTGTCATATTATCTCTCCTCTCATTCTAAACCATGGGACACTACATCATCCATGTGCTGCTACACTGTCATATTATCTTGCTTCTCATTCTATAGCATGGGACCCTGCACCATATATGTGCTGCTACACTGTCATATTATCCTGCCTCTCATTTTATAGCATGGGACCCTATACCATCCATGTGCTGCTACACTGTCATATTATCTCTCGTCTCATTCTATATCATGGGACCCTTCACCATCCATGTGCTTTTACACTGTCATATTATCTCTCCTTTCAATCTATAGCAAGGGACCCTACACCATCCATGTGCTGCTACACTGTCATATTATCTCTCCTTTTATTCTATAGCATGGGACCCTATACCATCCATGTGCTGCTACACTGTCATATTATCTCTCCTCTCATTCTATAGCATGGGACCCTACACCATCCATGTGCTGTTACACTGTCATATTATCTCTTGTCTCATTCTATAGCATGGGACCCAGAACCATCCATGTGCTGCTACACTGTCATATTATCTCTCCTCTCATTCTATAGCATGGGACCCTGCACCATCCATGTGCTGCTACGCTGTCATATTATCTCTCCTCTCATTCTATAGCATGGGACCCTACACCATCCATGTGCTGCTACCCTGTCATATTATCTCTCCTCTCATTCTATAGCACGGGACCCTACACCTTCCATGTTCTGCTACACTGTCATATTATCTCGCCTCTCATTCTATAGCATGGGACTCTACACCTTCCATCTGCTGCTACACTGTTATATTATCTCTCCTCTCATTCTATAGCATGGGACAGTACACCATGCATGTGCTGCTACACTTTCATATTATCTTGCCTCTCATTTTATAGCATGGCACCCTACAACATCCATGTGCTGCTACACTGTCATATTATCTTGCCTCTCATTCTATAGCATGGGACCCTATACCATCCATATGCTGCTACACTGTCATATTATCTCTCCTCTCATTCTATAGCATGGGACCCTACACCATCCATGTGCTGTTACACTGTCATATTATCTCTCCTCTCATTCTATAGCATGGGACCCGGAACCATCCATGTGCTGCTACACTCTCATATTATCTCTCCTCTCATTCTATAGCATGGAATCTTGCACCATCCATGTGCTGCTACACTGTCATATTATCTCTCCTCTCATTCTATAGCATGGGACCGTACACCATCCATGTGCTGCTACACTGTCATATTATCTCGCCTCTCATTCTATAACATGGGACCCTGCACCATCCATGTGCTGCTACACTGTCATATTATTTCTCCTCTCATTTTATAGCATCGGACCCGGCACCATCCATGTGCTGCTACACTGTCATATTATCTTGGCTCTCATTCTATAGCATGGAACCCTATACCATTCATGTGCTGCTACACTGTCATATTATCTCTCCTCTCATTCTATACCATGGGACCCTCTACAATCCATGTGCCACTACACTGTCATATTATCTCGCCTCTCATTCTATAACATGGGACCCTGCACCTTCCATGTGCTGCTACACTGTCATATCATTTCTCCTCTCATTCTATAGCATGGGACCCAGAACCATCCATGTGCTCCTACACTGTCATATTATCTCGCCTCTCATTCGATAGCATGGGACCCTGCACCATCCATGTGCTGCTACACTGTCATATTATCTCTCCTCTCATTCTATAGCATGGGAGCCTGCACCATCCATGTGTGGCTACACTGTCATATTATCTCTCCTCTCATTCTATAGGAAGGGACCCTACACCATCCATGTGCTGCTACACTGTCATATTATCTCTCGTCTCTTTCTATAGCATGGGACCCTAAATCATCCATGTGCTGCTACACTGTGATATTATATCTCCTCTCATTCTATAGCATGGGACCCTACACCATCCATGTGCTGCTACACTGTCATATTATCTCTCCTCTCATTCTAGAGCATGGGACCCTCCACCATCCATGTGCTCCTACACTGTCATATTATCTCGTCTCTCATTCTATAGCATGGGACCCTGCATCATCCACGTGCTGCTACACTGTCATATTATCTCTCCTCTCATTCTAAACAATGGGACACTACATCATCCATGTGCTGCTACACTGTCATATTATATTGCTTCTCATTCTATAGCATGGGACCCTGCACCATCTATGTGCTGCTACACTGTCAAATTATCTTGCCTCTCATTCTATAGCAAGGGACCATGTACCATCCATGTGCTGCTACACTGTCATATTATCTCTCGTCTCATTCTATATCATGGGACCCTTCACCATCCATGTGCTTTTACACTGTCATATTATCTCTCCTTTCAATCTATAGCAAGGGACCCTACACCATCCATGTGCTGCTACACTGTCATATTATCTCTCCTCTCATTCTATAGCATGGGACCCTATACCATCCATGTGCTGCTACACTGTCATATTATCTCTCCTCTCATTCTACAGCATGGGACCCTCCACCATCCATGTGCCGCTACACTGTCATATGATCTCGCCTCTCATTCTATAACATGGGACCCTGCACCATCCATGTGCTGCTACACTGTCATATTATTTCTCCTCTCATTTTATAGCATGGGACCTGGCACCATCCATGTGCTGCTACACTGTCATATTATCTTGCCTCTATCTCTATAGCATGGGACCCTGCACTATCCATGTGCTGCTACACTGTCATATTATCTCTCCTCTCATTCTATAGCATGGGACCCTATACCATCCATGTGCTGCTACACTGTCATATTATCTCTCCTCTCATTCTATAACATGGGACCCTGAACCATCCATGTGCTGCTACACTGTCATATTATCTCTCCTCTCATTCTATAGCATGGGACACTGAAACATCCATGTGCTGCAACACTGTCATATTATCTCTCCTCTCATTCTGTAGCATGGGACCCTTTACCATCCATGTGCTGCTACACTGTCATATTATCTCTCCTCTCATTCTATAGCACAGGACCCTACATCATCCATGTGCTGCTACACTGTCATGTTATCTCCCTTCTCATTCTATAGCATAGAACACTGAACCATCCATGTACTGCTACACTGTCATATTATCTCTCCTCTCATTCTATAGCATGGGACCCTACAGCATCAATGTGCTGCTACACTGTCATATTATCTCGCTTCTCATTCTATAGCATGGGACCCTTTACCATCCATGTGCTGCTACACTGTCATATTATCTCTCCTGTCATTCAATAGCATGGGACCCTGCACTATCCATGTGCTGCTACACTGTCATATTATCTCTCCTCTCATTCTATAGCACAGGACCCTACACCATCCATGTGCTGCTACACTGTCATATTATCTCTCCTCTCATTCTATAGCATGGGACCCTGAACCATCCATGTGCTGCTACACTGTCATATTATCTCTCCTCTCATTCTATAGCATGGGACCCTACACCATCCATGTGCTGCTAGATTGTCATATTATCTCTCCTCTCATTCTATAGCATGGGATGCTACACCATCCATGTGCTGCTTTACTGTCATATTATCTTGTCTCTCATTCAATAGCATGGGACCCTACCCCATCCATGTGCTGCTACACTGTCATATTATCTCGCCTCTCATTCTATAGCATGGGACCCTACACCATCCATGTGCTTTTACACTGTCATATTATCCCTCCTCTCATTCTATAGCATGGGACCCTATACCATCCATGTGCTGCTACACTGTCATATTATCTCGCCTCTCATTCTATAGCATGGGAAGGAGCACCATCCATGTGCTGCTACACTGTCATATTATCCCTCCTTTCATTTTATAGCATGGGACCCTACACCATCCATGTGCTGCTACACTGCCATATTATCTCTCCTCTCATTCTATAGCATGGGAACCTGTGCCATCCATGTTCATAGGTTCATAGGTTCATAGGTTCATAGGTTCATACTAGGCTATCTGCCCAAGGGCATTTATAAGCCTAGCCCATAGTTATGTGGCTTTCGCCACCCCTTTAGTTTGAATAAAAACTATGCCTATCATTTTTCTGTGCCTCTGTCAAGCAGTGACACTGAAGTAATCCCTGGGGTATATCTGCGATCTCCCATCCATTGGTCAAGATTCCTCTTGAACAAGGCCAGCGAGGTGCTCTGCCTCACATGTACCGGGATTTTGTTCCACAGCATAGGGAGTCTCTGGGTGATGAATCTGTCCCTCCAGCACGTTCTATTTATAACCGTGTCAAGGTTTAAGTCTCCCGCCCTTGTGGTTCTGAGGGATCTAGATTTTTGAGGTGAAGCATATTCATCAAATCTGGGTTTGACATGGCCTTATATGTCAGGCACAGGTCACCTCTGAGCAAGCGGTATGAGACTGAATAAAGCTGGAGTTCTTTCAGTCGGGCAGCATAAGACATATTTTTGAGACCCTTTATCCTTTTGGTGAGGAACTTTTGGGGCCTTTCAAGCTGCATCAGGTGTCTGGTCAGATACATTCCGAACGGGCATTGTACTCAATCATAGGTCTAATGAGTGATGAGTACAGGGGACGATGACCTCCCTTGATCTAGATGTGAATCCCTTCATGATCAGGTGGGCGATATAGAAGGTTTTCCTAACTACTTTAGCAACATGAGTGTCAAACGAAGACTACTGTCAACTTGGGTCCCCAGATCCCTGATGACTTTTTCTGTGCTCAGTGGATTGTCACCTATATGGTAGCTAGGGGTAACCTTGTTTTTCCCGAAGGGTATGACTATACATTTTTTGGCGTTTAACTTCAGGCCATGGCTCTGGCACCAGTTATCCGTTTCTGTGAGGCCCTTCTGGAGGATATCTGTGTCAGATGTGTTTTCGACTATGGCGCCTAGTTTGCAGTCATCTGCAAACTTTGTCAGCCATAACCCTCCTGTGTTTGCTTGTACTTCAGAAAAGTAGATGCCGAACAAGAGTGGACCCAGGACTGAGCCCTGTGGGACACCACTTGTGACAGGCTTTGAGTCTGACATGGCTCCAGCAACTCTGACCCTGTGGGTTCTGTCGCTTAGCCAGTTTGCAACCCATCTTGTGATGTATGGGTTTACATTCAAGCTGATGAGTTTTTCGATGATACCTGAGTGGGGTATTGTGTCGAAGGCCTTTGCCAGGTCGAGGTAGGCTGTATGGACTGCCTTTCCTCATCAATGGCCTTGGTGACTGTCTCGAAAAAGTCAACCAAGTTTAAGAGGCAGGATCTGCCTTTGACAAAGCCAAACTGGGTTGGATCCAAAGTCTGCAAGTTCCCTATGTCTTTATTTATGAGTTCCATTATGATCCTCTCCATGGCTTTGCAGATAAGGCTTGTCAAGCTAATGGGGTGGTAATTTCCAGGGTCTGTGGAGGCACCGCCCTTATGGAGTGGGTCCTCAGTCGCGGCGCCACTCCTTGGGCACGTATCCTGAGGTGAGGCTAAGATTAAACAGCTGTCCTAACTGTGGGTTTAATTCCTCGTTGAGTTCATGAAGCACACAGCCGGGGACACCATCCGTCCCATGGATGCTGTGTTTTTGCCTTAGTGAGGGCAGTTCTCACCTGGGCGTTGGAGATGTTTGGGGCTACAATCCTCTGGAATAGATATCTCCTTTTGGGGGGGGAGAAGTTTGCACTGAACCTGTCAGCCAGTATGTTAGCAATGTGTGTAGGTTCAGTAATTTTCACATCATTTTGAACTAATTCTGAGCATATCTGGGAGTTTCCTCCTAGGTTTCTAACATAGCTAAAGAAGGCCTTATGATTGTCTTTAGAGTCCTTGGCGATTTTTCTCTCAAAATTTGCCTTGGATGATTTTATGAGAGCTCTTAGTTTTTACTTATAATGATCAAAGGTGTCTTACCTTTCAAGGATTTTGCTCTATCTTGTAGTAGCTTCCTCCTTTTGTTGTAGAGCTTGTTTATGGCTGGGGTCCACCAGACTGGACGCTTGCCTTTGGTACAGAGAGTCTTAGTTTTGTTTGGGATTGCCTGATCCATGCAGTCCTGTAGGTGCTGGTAGAAGGCATTTGTAAGTGATTCAGCGGTTTGAGTAATGTTTACCACTGGCTCAGGGGCCTTAAAGGAGACCACACTAGTTTTTAGAAGTGTGAAATCGGCTTTTGAGAAGTTTTTCACTGTGGTCTTTTTGTTTCAGGTGGGGGCGGATGAGGACCTCCAGCGAGATTAGTTTATGATCTGATCTCACCAGTGAGGGGTATACTTCGGTGTTGAACATTTTGATCCCATGTTCGTGATGATGAGATCAAGTATGTTTTCACCTCTTGTGGGGATGGTGACTAGTTGTTCCATGGCATTTGAGTTTATGAACTCCAGGAATCTTTGGGTTAGAGTGTTCGGGCTTGAGTAGTGTTCCCAGTCTATATTAGGGTAGTTGAAGTCACCTAGTATGATGGTGTTTGGAGATACATTTATCCTCCAATGTTTTCAGGAAGGCCATGTGAGGTTCCTGAGTTTGAGAGGGTGGCCTGTAACATGCTACAAATTGCAGAGCAGTCTTGCCTATGGTTAATTGCACCTGGATGGTCTCCGATGCATCGTGCATTGCCACCAACCTTGAGGTGTGGGTGTCCTTTATGAATATGGACACCCCCCCTCCTTTCTTGGTGTTGTCCGGATTTTGGGGCCGGAACGTATGATATGAGGTGAAACCTGTTAGTGCTGGGGTGCTCTCAGGAGCCTTGAACCAGGTTTCTGTCACAGCACAGACATCGATGTTCTCCATATTGAGAAGGGCCTCGAGTGCGTGCATCTTGAGATTGAGACTTCTGGCATTGAGCAGCATTACCCTTACTTTTTTTCCTTTTTGGTGTTCTAGGGTGGTAGGTTTAGAATTTGAGCCTTGCCTAAAAACGGCACTACGGGCGTGGCAAGAGCCTTTGCCAATATCCGGAAGCCCAGGGGTGACAGGTGCAAGCCGTCCCTTGCGAAGCAGCGTGGCTTGTCCAGCATGTCATCCCAGGCAGACAGACATTGGATCCCCTTTGAATGACACCAGAATTTAAGCCAATTATTAAAGCTGATCATCTTATCACTGTATTGTGGCATCATTCTAGGTGAAGGTAGGATACTGCTCAAGGTCAGGGTCATACCTGCCTGGGCTACATAATCAGAGAGCTCCTCGACGTCCCTTTCATGTAGTCCAAGGAGGTACGGCTCAGGTAGTTGACACGAGCGTGGACAATGACTGAGTCGCATTTGTACCTGCTGTTGAGAGACCTGAGTGCTTGCATTATGTGGCGGATTCTAGCGCCCGACAGGCAGCTTACTGTGACCTTCTCCTTACTCAGTCTGGTGAGCGGGACATCAGTGTGTCTGACTATGGAATCACCAATGACAAGTGTGTCTGGCATTTTGTTTGGCCTTAAGGGCTGTGACTGTTTGACACTCTGACTGTGTGGTCTATGTGTTGCATGTGTTGGGTCGTGAGGTGGTAGTTGTTTGGGTGTCTGCTTTGGTGGCCTCTGCTGTTTTGGTAAATTTATGACCAGAGCCTCCGAGTATGTCTTTGTGTGAGTATGTGTATGATTTGAAGTTGTGATGGTACCATGTGTGACTGGGTATGTATTGTGTGTGGTTGCCTTCTCCTCCTGTCTGGTCTTGCCAGTCCTATGTTGAGAGAGCTCAGCCTCCAGTTTGGCCGTATAGTTGCATCTCTCGCATGTATTTGTGTTTTGTGGGAGAAGGAGAGGATTGTTCAGGTACATGAGGCAATTGTAACATTGCCTCAATATTCCCAGGTTCACCAGTTGAGCTGGAGAGGACACTAGCAACTGATCCCTCAACATACTAGAAGTAGTAGATAAAGAACTTTCAAAGGACTCGGGAAGTGGGTTTTGGGCTGGTGGGGTACTATCTATAATAAGAGTGCTTTATCAAGGTGCAAGTACTGTAGGAGTAAGTGCTAGGCTTTACAGATAGAGAATAGTCTACTTGGGAATCAAGTAGAGATGAACTTTTCAGTTATAGGATATGCTGGTTAGATCAGCAGTACAGTTTAGCGTGTTTTATAGCAGGGGGCTGAAGGGAGCTAGGAATTGGCCCAAAACGACCAATGGACTACTAGTTTCTGGCTGAAACTTCACCAAATCGGACAAAAGGGCCGCTCAGTGCTTCCCACTCCCACTGGTAAGCAAAGAAACTTCCTCCTTCCTAATAAGGCAATGGATCAGTAACAGGAACTGAAAACAAAGCCCAGGGATCAGCAACTCTGAAACTGGACTACTCTAGTTCAGTAAAGTGGGAAAACAAGAGATTTTTTGTTTTATTACAGAGATAAGGAAAAAAACAGACAGTAAATGCTATAAATGCTGTAAATCGGCTAGCGACTTTAGTGTGTAGCCTACAGAAACAATTTGCAACAATTAGTAACTTAAAGTGCAATAAACAGTGTAAAATGCAGAAATCACTTAAAGTAGCAGTAAAACAGACAAAATGCAGTCGCTAGCTTAATAACAGTGGGAAAGCCACAAAAAATACTTATATCTGGTAGAAAGTCACTCTTTTAGCTCTCTGTTGCTTGGATCACTCTGCAGGCCACCACGAGGATCTGTGCAGAGTTGGTACAAGCTGGAAAACACATGTTTAGCGTGTTTTATAGCAGGGGGCTGAAAGGAGCTAGGAATTGGCCCAAAACGACCAATAGACTACTAGTTTCTGGCTGAAACTTCACCAATTCGGACAAAAGGCTGCTCAGTGCTTCCCACTCCCACTGGTAAGCAAAGAAACTTCCCTCCTTCCTAATAAGGCAATGGATCAGTAACAGGAACTAAAAACAAAGCCCAGGGATCAGCAACTCTGAAACTGGACTACTCTAGTTCAGTAAGGTGGGAAAACAAGAGATTTTTTTTTTTTTTTTTTTTTTTTTTTTTTTACAGAGACAAGGAAAAAACAGACAGTAAATGCTATAAATGCTTTTAAGTGGCTAGCACACTTGAGTGTGTTAGCCTACAGGTAAAATTAAGCAACAAATAACTTGAGTGCAAAACAGTTAATCAACACAAAAACAGTTTAAATAGAATGCAGAGCTGTATAAACAGGCTAAGATGCAGTCGCTAAGCAGTAAATATTCAAAAGCCAGAAAAATACTTAAATCAGTTATAGCAAATACAGTTATAACAAATGCTCTGAAATATACTGTATATTTCCAATATGTTTGAGAAGGACAGTCAGAACACAAGAAGGTTCAGGCGAAGAAGAAAAAAAGTTTTGTTTTACTTTTGAAAAGGTAAAAGGAGGAACAGAAGGCCTTATCAAATGTTCTCTCTGTATTAAGAAGAATGAGCTAATGACACTAGACTGGGAGGTGTGTCACAGTAGGGCGGCAACTGCAAAGCCACCAAGTATAAGAGCAAGACACCAACAGGGAGGGAGGGTGGGACAAAATAGCCTAAGACAACAAGCTATGAAAGTTTTTAAACAGAAAAAGATTTCTGAAGATTCTGAATAGACAAAGTGCTTTATATATATTAAATTATAAAACAGTAATCTGTTAAAATAATCAAAAATACTTATATTCTGTAGCTCAGTTGCGGTCAAACAACTTCTCCAGCCTGCACCAAAGACCAGAACAACAACTTTTTTACAAGAACACAAAAGAACCAGCCCCACTAGCCAAGAGATAATTACACAGAGTAAATGTTTCAGTTTATACAATAGCCTAAGACAACAAGCTATGAAAGTTTTTAAACAGAAAAGATTTCTGAAGATTCTGAATAGACAAAGTGCTTTATATATATTAAATTATAAAACAGTAATCTGTTAAAATAATCAAAAATACTTATATTTTGTAGCTCAGTTGCGGTCAAACAACTTCTCCAGCCTGCACCAAAGACCAGAACAACAACTTTTTTACAAGAACACAAAAGAACCAGCCCCCACTAGCCAAGAGATAATTACACAGAGTAAATGTTTCAGTTTATACAATAGCCTAAGACAACAAGCTATGAAAGTTTTAAACAGAAAAGATTTCTGAAGATTCTGAATAGACAAAGTGCTTTATATATATTAAATTATAAAACAGTAATCTGTTAAAATAATCAAAAATACTTATATTTTGTAGCTCAGTTGCGGTCAAACAACTTCTCCAGCCTGCACCAAAGACCAGAACAACAACTTTTTTTTTACAAGAACACAAAAGAACCAGCCCCACTAGCCAAGAGATAATTACACAGAGTAAATGTTTCAGTTTATACAATAGCCTAAGACAACAAGCTATGAAAGTTTTAAACAGAAAAAGATTTCTGAAGATTCTGAATAGACAAAGTGCTTTATATATATTAAATTATAAAACAGTAATCTGTTAAAATAATCAAAAATACTTATATTTTGTAGCTCAGTTGCGGTCAAACAACTTCTCCAGCCTGCACCAAAGACCAGAACAACAACTTTTTTTACAAGAACACAAAAGAACCAGCCCCCACTAGCCAAGAGATAATTACACAGAGTAAATGTTTCAGTTTATACAATAGCCTAAGACAACAAGCTATGAAAGTTTTTAAACAGAAAAAGATTTCTGAAGATTCTGAATAGACAAAGTGCTTTATATATATTAAATTATAAAAACAGTAATCTGTTAAAATAATCAAAAAATACTTATATTTTGTAGCTCAGTTGCGGTCAAACAACTTCTCCAGCCTGCACCAAAGACCAGAACAACAACTTTTTTTACAAGAACACAAAAGAACCAGCCCCCACTAGCCAAGAGATAATTACACAGAGTAAATGTTTCAGTTTATACAATAGCCTAAGACAACAAGCTATGAAAGTTTTTAAACAGAAAAAGATTTCTGAAGATTCTGAATAGACAAAGTGCTTTATATATATTAAATTATAAAACAGTAATCTGTTAAAATAATCAAAAAATACTTATATTTTGTAGCTCAGTTGCGGTCAAACAACTTCTCCAGCCTGCACCAAAGACCAGAACAACAACTTTTTTTACAAGAACACAAAAGAACCAGCCCCCACTAGCCAAGAGATAATTACACAGAGTAAATGTTTCAGTTTATACAATAGCCTAAGACAACAAGCTATGAAAGTTTTAAACAGAAAAGATTTCTGAAGATTCTGAATAGACAAAGTGCTTTATATATATTAAATTATAAAACAGTAATCTGTTAAAATAATCAAAAATACTTATATTTTGTAGCTCAGTTGCGGTCAAACAACTTCTCCAGCCTGCACCAAAGACCAGAACAACAACTTTTTTTTTACAAGAACACAAAAGAACCAGCCCCCACTAGCCAAGAGATAATTACACAGAGTAAATGTTTCAGTTTATACAATAGCCTAAGACAACAAGCTATGAAAGTTTTTAAACAGAAAAAGATTTCTGAAGATTCTGAATAGACAAAGTGCTTTATATATATTAAATTATAAAAACAGTAATCTGTTAAAATAATCCAAAAATACTTATATTTTGTAGCTCAGTTGCGGTCAAACAACTTCTCCAGCCTGCACCAAAGACCAGAACAACAACTTTTTTTTTACAAGAACACAAAAGAACCAGCCCCACTAGCCAAGAGATAATTACACAGAGTAAATGTTTCAGTTTATACAATAGCCTAAGACAACAAGCTATGAAAGTTTTAAACAGAAAAAGATTTCTGAAGATTCTGAATAGACAAAGTGCTTTATATATATTAAATTATAAAAACAGTAATCTGTTAAAATAATCAAAAATACTTATATTTTGTAGCTCAGTTGGTCAAACAACTTCTCCAGCCTGCACCAAAGACCAGAACAACAACTTTTTTTTACAAGAACACAAAAGAACCAGCCCCACTAGCCAAGAGATAATTACACAGAGTAAATGTTTCAGTTTATACAATAGCCTAAGACAACAAGCTATGAAAGTTTTTAAACAGAAAAAGATTTCTGAAGATTCTGAATAGACAAAGTGCTTTATATATATTAAATTATAAAAACAGTAATCTGTTAAAATAATCAAAAATACTTATATTTTGTAGCTCAGTTGCGGTCAAACAACTTCTCCAGCCTGCACCAAAGACCAGAACAACAACTTTTTTTTACAAGAACACAAAAGAACCAGCCCCCACTAGCCAAGAGATAATTACACAGAGTAAATGTTTCAGTTTATACAATAGCCTAAGACAACAAGCTATGAAAGTTTTTAAACAGAAAAGATTTCTGAAGATTCTGAATAGACAAAGTGCTTTATATATATTAAATTATAAAACAGTAATCTGTTAAAATAATCAAAAAATACTTATATTTTGTAGCTCAGTTGCGGTCAAACAACTTCTCCAGCCTGCACCAAAGACCAGAACAACAACTTTTTTTTACAAGAACACAAAAGAACCAGCCCCCACTAGCCAAGAGATAATTACACAGAGTAAATGTTTCAGTTTATACAATAGCCTAAGACAACAAGCTATGAAAGTTTTTAAACAGAAAAGATTTCTGAAGATTCTGAATAGACAAAGTGCTTTATATATATTAAATTATAAAACAGTAATCTGTTAAAATAATCAAAAATACTTATATTTTGTAGCTCAGTTGCGGTCAAACAACTTCTCCAGCCTGCACCAAAGACCAGAACAACAACTTTTTTTTTTACAAGAACACAAAAGAACCAGCCCCACTAGCCAAGAGATAATTACACAGAGTAAATGTTTCAGTTTATACAATAGCCTAAGACAACAAGCTATGAAAGTTTTTAAACAGAAAAAGATTTCTGAAGATTCTGAATAGACAAAGTGCTTTATATATATTAAATTATAAAACAGTAATCTGTTAAAATAATCAAAAATACTTATATTTTGTAGCTCAGTTGCGGTCAAACAACTTCTCCAGCCTGCACCAAAGACCAGAACAACAACTTTTTTTACAAGAACACAAAAGAACCAGCCCCCACTAGCCAAGAGATAATTACACAGAGTAAATGTTTCAGTTTATACAATAGCCTAAGACAACAAGCTATGAAAGTTTTAAACAGAAAAGATTTCTGAAGATTCTGAATAGACAAAGTGCTTTATATATATTAAATTATAAAACAGTAATCTGTTAAAATAATCAAAAATACTTATATTTTGTAGCTCAGTTGCGGTCAAACAACTTCTCCAGCCTGCACCAAAGACCAGAACAACAACTTTTTTTTACAAGAACACAAAAGAACCAGCCCCCACTAGCCAAGAGATAATTACACAGAGTAAATGTTTCAGTTTATACAATAGCCTAAGACAACAAGCTATGAAAGTTTTTAAACAGAAAAAGATTTCTGAAGATTCTGAATAGACAAAGTGCTTTATATATATTAAATTATAAAACAGTAATCTGTTAAAATAATCAAAAATACTTATATTTTGTAGCTCAGTTGCGGTCAAACAACTTCTCCAGCCTGCACCAAAGACCAGAACAACAACTTTTTTTTACAAGAACACAAAAGAACCAGCCCCACTAGCCAAGAGATAATTACACAGAGTAAATGTTTCAGTTTATACAATAGCCTAAGACAACAAGCTATGATAGTTATTAAACAGCAAAGGTGTTCAGAAGATTGTGAATAGGCAAAGTGCTTTATATATATTAAATTATAAAACAGTAATCTGTTAAAATAATCAAAAATACTTATATTTTGTAGCTCAGTTGCGGTCAAACAACTTCTCCAGCCTGCACCAAAGACCAGAACAACAACTTTTTTTTACAAGAACACAAAAGAACTAGACCCCACTAGCCAAGAGATACTTACACAGAGTAAATGTTTCAGTTTATACAATAGCCTAAGACAACAAGCTATGAAAGTTTTAAACAGAAAAAGATTTCTGAAGATTCTGAATAGACAAAGTGCTTTATATATATTAAATTATAAAACAGTAATCTGTTAAAATAATCAAAAATACTTATATTTTGTAGCTCAGTTGCGGTCAAACAACTTCTCCAGCCTGCACCAAAGACCAGAACAACAACTTTTTTACAAGAACACAAAAGAACCAGCCCCACTAGCCAAGAGATAATTACACAGAGTAAATGTTTCAGTTTATACAATAGCCTAAGACAACAAGCTATGAAAGTTTTAAACAGAAAAGATTTCTGAAGATTCTGAATAGACAAAGTGCTTTATATATATTAAATTATAAAAACAGTAATCTGTTAAAATAATCAAAAATACTTATATTTTGTAGCTCAGTTGCGGTCAAACAACTTCTCCAGCCTGCACCAAAGACCAGAACAACAACTTTTTTTTTACAAGAACACAAAAGAACCAGCCCCACTAGCCAAGAGATAATTACACAGAGTAAATGTTTCAGTTTATACAATAGCCTAAGACAACAAGCTATGAAAGTTTTAAACAGAAAAGATTTCTGAAGATTCTGAATAGACAAAGTGCTTTATATATATTAAATTATAAAACAGTAATCTGTTAAAATAATCAAAAAATACTTATATTTTGTAGCTCAGTTCGGTCAAACAACTTCTCCAGCCTGCACCAAAGACCAGAACAACAACTTTTTTACAAGAACACAAAAGAACCAGCCCCACTAGCCAAGAGATAATTACACAGAGTAAATGTTTCAGTTTATACAATAGCCTAAGACAACAAGCTATGAAAGTTTTTAAACAGAAAAAGATTTCTGAAGATTCTGAATAGACAAAGTGCTTTATATATATTAAATTATAAAAACAGTAATCTGTTAAAATAATCAAAAATACTTATATTTTGTAGCTCAGTTGCGGTCAAACAACTTCTCCAGCCTGCACCAAAGACCAGAACAACAACTTTTTTTACAAGAACACAAAAGAACCAGCCCCACTAGCCAAGAGATAATTACACAGAGTAAATGTTTCAGTTTATACAATAGCCTAAGACAACAAGCTATGAAAGTTTTTAAACAGAAAAAGATTTCTGAAGATTCTGAATAGACAAAGTGCTTTATATATATTAAATTATAAAAACAGTAATCTGTTAAAATAATCAAAAAAATACTTATATTTTGTAGCTCAGTTGCGGTCAAACAACTTCTCCAGCCTGCACCAAAGACCAGAACTGCTGTTGCACTGTCATATTATCTCTCCTCTGATTCTGTAGCATGTGACCCTACACCATCCATGTGCTGCTACACTGTCATATTGTCTCTCCTCTCATTTTATAGCATGGGACCACATACCATCCATGGGCTGCTACACTGTCATATTATCTCTCCTCTCATTCTATAGCATGGGACCCTATACCATCCATGTGCTGCTACACTGTCATATTATCTCTCCTCTCATTCTATAGCTTGGGACCCTACACCATCCATGTCCTGTTACACTGTCATATTATCTCTCCTCTCATTCTATAGCATGGGACCCAGAACCATCCATGTGCTGCTACACTGTCATATTATCTCTCCTCTCATTCTATAGCATGGGACCCTGCACCATCCATGTGCTGCTACACTGTCATATTATCTCTCCTCTCATTCTATAGCATGGGACCCTACACCATCCATGTGCAGCTACCCTGTCATATTATCTCTCCTCTCATTCTATAGCACGGGACCCTACACCATCCATGTTCTGCTACACTGTCATATTACCTCACCTCTCATTCTATAGCATGGGACCCTACACCTTCCATGTGCTGCTACACTGTCATATTGTCTCTCCTCTCATTTTATAGCATGGGACCCTATACCATCCATTTGCTGCTGCACTGTCATATTATCTCTCCTCTCATTCTATAGCATGGGACCCTACACTATCCATGTGCTGCTACACTGTCATATTATCCCTCCTCTCATTCTATAGCATGGGACCCTATACCATCCATGTGCTGCTACACTGTCATATTATCTCGCCTCTCATTCTATAGCATGGGAAGGAGCACCATCCATGTGCTGCTACACTGTCATATTATCTCTCCTTTCATTCTATAGCATGGGACCCTACACCATCCATGTGCTGCTACACTGTCATATTATCTCTCCTCTCATTCTATAGCATGGGAACCTGTACCATCCATGTGCTGTTGCACTGTCATATTATCTCTCCTCTGATTCTGTAGCATGTGACCCTACACCATCCATGTGCTGCTACACTGTCATATTGTCTCTCCTCTCATTTTGTAGCATGGGACCATATACCATCCTTGGGCTGCTACACTGTCATATTATCTCTCCTCTCATTCTATAGCATGGGACCCTATACCATCCATGTGCTGCTACACTGTCATATTATCTCTCCTCTCATTCTATAGCATGGGACCCTACACCATCCATGTGCTGTTACACTGTCATATTATCTCTCCTCTCATTCTATAGCATGGGACCCAGAACCATCCATGTGCTGCTACACTGTCATATTATCTCTCCTCTCATTCTATAGCATGGGACCCTGAACCATCCATGTGCTGCTACACTGTCATATTATCTCTCCTCTCATTCTATAGCATGGGACCCTACACCATCCATGTGCTGCTACACTGTCATATTATCTCTCCTCTCATTCTATAGCACGGGACCCTACACCATCCATGTGCTGCTACACTGTCATATTATCTCTCCTCTCATTCTATAGCATGGGACACTACACCATGCATGTGCTGCTACACTGTCATATTATCTTGCCTCTCATTCTATAGCATGGGACCCTACACCATCCATGTGCTGCTACACTGTCATATTATCTTGCCTCTCATTCTATAGCATGGGACCCTATACCATCCATGTGCTGCTACACTGTCATATTATCTCTCCTCTCATTCTATAGCATGGGACCCTACACCATCCATGTGCTGTTACACTGTCATATTATCTCTCCTCTCATTCTATAGCATGGGACCCAGAACCATCCATGTGCTGCTACACTGTCATATTATCTCTCCTCTCATTCTATAGCATGGGACCTTGCACCATCCTTGTGCTCCTACGCTGTCATATTATCTCTCCTCTCATTCTATAGCATGGGACCCTACACCATCCATGTGCTGCTACACTGTCATATTATCTCTCCTCTCATTCTATAACATGGGACCCTGCACCATCCATGTGCTGCTACACTGTCATATTATTTCTCCTCTCATTCTATAGCATGGGACCCTACGCCATCCATGTGCTGCTACACTGTCATATTATCTCTCCTCTCATTCTATAACATGGAACACTATACCATTCATGTGCTGCTACACTGTCATATTATATCTCCTCTCATTCTATAGCATGGGACCCTCCACCATCCATGTGCCGCTACACTGTCATATTATCTCGCCTCTCATTCTATAACATGGGACCCTGCACCTTCCATGTGCTGCTACACCGTCATATTGTTTCTCCTCTCATTTTATAGCATCGGACCCGGCACCATCCATGTGCTGCTACACTGTCATATTATCTTGGCTCTCATTCTATAGCATTGGACCCTGCACCATCTATGTGCTGCTACACTGTCATGTTATCACTCCTCTCATTCTATAGCATGGGACCGTATACCATGCATGTGCTGCTACACTGTCATATTATCTCTCCTCTCATTCTATACCATGGGACCCAGAACCATCCATGTGCTGCTACACTGTCATATTATCTCTCCTCTCATTCTATAACATGGGACCCTGAACCATCCATGTGCTGCTGCACTGTCATATTATCTCTCCTCTCATTCTATAGCATGGGACACTGAACCATCCATGTGCTGCTACACTGTCATATTATCTCTCCTCTCATTCTATAGCATGGGACCCAGAAAAATCCATGTGCTGCTACATTGTCATAGTATCTCTCCTCTCATTCTGCAGCATGGGACCCTGAACCAACCATGTGCTGCTACACTGTCATATTATCTCTCCTCTCATTCTATAGCATGGGACCTTGAACCATCCATGTGCTGCTACACTGTCATATTATCTCTCTTCTCATTCTATAGCGTGGGACCATGCACCATCCATGTGCTGCTACACTGTCATATTGTATCTCCTCTCATTCTATAGCATGGGACCCAACTCCTTGCATGTGCTGCTACACTGTCATATTATCTTGCCTCTCATTCTATAGCATGGGACCCTACACCATCCATGTGCTGTTACACTGTCATATTATCTCTCCTTTCATTCTATAGAATGGGACCCTGAACCATCCATGTGCTGCTACACTGTCATATTATCTCTCCTCTCATTCTATAGCATGGGACCTTGCACCATCCATGTGCTGCTACACTGTCATATTATCTCTCCTCTCATTCTATAGCGTGGGACCCTACACCATCCATGTGCTGCTACACTGTCATATTATCTCTCCTCTCATTCTATAGCATGGGACCCTACACCATCCATGTGCTGCTACACTGTCATATTATCTCTCCTCTCATTCTATAGCATGGGACCCTATACCATCCATGTGCTGCTACACTGTCATATTATCTCTCCTCTCATTCTAAAGCATGGGACCCTCCACCATCCATGTGCCGCTACACTGTCATATTATCTTGCCTCTCATTCTATAGCATGGGACCCTGCACCATCCATGTGCTGCTACACTGTCATATTATCTCTCCTCTCATTCTATAGCATGGGACCCTGCACCATCCATGTGCTACTACATTGTCATATTATCTCGCCTCTCATTCTATAGCATGGGAACCTGCACCATCCATGTGCTGCTACACTGTCATATTATCTCACCTCTCATTCTATAGCATGGGACCCTACACCTCCATGTGCTGCTACACTGTCATATTATCTCTTTTCTCATTCTATAGCATGGGACCCTACACCATCCATGTGCTGCTACACTGTCATATTATCTCTCATTTCATTCTATAGCATGGGACACTACACCATCCATGTGATGCTACACTGTCATATTATCTCTCCTCTCATTCTATAGCATGGGACCCTACACCATCCATGTGCTGCTACACTATCATATTATCTCTCCTCTAATTCTATAGCATGGGACCCTACACCATCCATGTGCTGCTACACTGTCATATTATCTTGCCTCTCATTCTATAGCATGGGACCCTGCACCATCCATGTGCTGCTACACTGTCATATTATCTCTCCTCTCATTCTATAGCATGGGAACCTGCACCATCCATGTGCTGCTATACTGTCATATTATCTCACCTCTCATTCTATAGCATGGGACCCTACCATCCATGTGCTGCTACACTGTCATATTATCTCTCCTCTCATTCTATAGCACGGGACCATACACCATCAATCTGCTGCTACACTGTCATATTATCACTCCTCTCATTCTGTAGCATGTTTACCTA
>NC_056750.1:858683106-858774092 GCF_019279795.1 Protopterus annectens
GGGACAGTTGGAACAAAAATGGATACACCCAGTATTTTCAGATGCAGTTTTCTGCATCAAGCACAATTTTCCTTAACAGCACACAGGGAACACACTCAGCCCAGGGTCTGAGTTTCTCTCTCTGTCTCTCCCCAGGTCCCCAATAGGGCTCCCCACTGGCACAGCTGAAGAGTCAAGTCCTCAACCCCTCTCTTTGTGACACCAATGCTTTGTGTCCCTGCTCCACTTAGCTGAAACACACACACACACACACACACACACACACACACACACATATATATATATATATATATATATATATATATATATATATATATATATATATATATATATATATATATATATACACATATGTGTGTGTGTGTGTGTGTGTGTGTGTGTGTGTGTGTGTGTGTGTGGTGAGATTACCAAAGAGTAAACAAAAGTAGGACTACTGAATGAATATTTTTCTTCAGTCTTCACAAGGAAAAGCAAGAGAGAGTGCTGCACTGGAAGGGGAATAGGGTAAAGTGGAAAAAGCAGTGGACAGATACCAGGATAGAGAAGAAGGAAGTGGAGAAGCAAATGTTCTTCTTTAAGGGAAGTAAAACTCAAGGACTAGGTGGTTTACCTCCCATGAACAAGCTGCCACCTCCCAGTACCTCCAGGAATCTGGCCAAGATGTTGTTACATTTATAGGAGGTTTCCTACTTGTTGGTGAGTTGTAACAGGCTGAATTGTGAATGTCTGCGTTCCAACTTACTGACCATTCCTTTTATTTTAACAGCACGTGATAAGTACATGTGCCACAGCAGTTTTCACACTTGTCCGGTATTCATATTTTCTCTATGGTTATGTGAATCTGGATTTAGTGTGTATAAGTAAGGGGGTGAAGTTTCTCTGACAGAGGTACAGAGGGGCTTGTCTTCTTCAAAAACACTGATTATGATGAGGAGTCTTATACTTGATCTGTTGTACTGAATAGTTTGCCCTGGAATTAGGATTTGGGATTTCATAGAGGAACTCTTTAATAGTGGAGCCTTTCTCCCAAGGACGCCACTGAAAATGGAACTTCCCAATTGGACTTTCCCAATCCCTCAGTAAATAAATAAATAAATAGATAAACTTCAATTCCCTAACTGATACTGCACACCGTGGCTGTTGTGGTTCAATTGTAGTACTTCACATGTGTTTATAGTAAATCTCAACTACCACAGTCACAGGCCCTGACGGTTACTATAACAGGAGAAACCCTCTGTTGTTTTAGTAAAGAAGGTTCCGTTTGCTGGAGCAGAGTTGGACAATCTCCACTGTTAGTCATTCAAGCCCACAGAGAAAAGCTCTAGAAGTTATAGCCTTGTTAGCCTGAGTGAGAATATAGAAGTGCATAGTGGGTAGAAGCATGGAAACATCTACACCTCATGGGGCTCTTGACAGCCACTACTATCATATATCTTTCATTTGCCTGTATATGAGGATGCTTCAGTAATCATAGGTGCCAGTAAATGCAGAATCATCTTAACCTCATACACCTTTTGTGAATTTCAGACACCAGTGTCATTGTGGGATCACCCTTTCTTCAACTAAACTTTGGACAGTCTCTGATAATAGATTCTTTGTCAGTGGGGTGAGAAGCCATTCTGGGCTGTTTTCTAGTGCATGGAAAATAAATTTGTTCCAATATCTGAAAAAGAAGTTGAGATCAGAGCTCCTCTTGCTTTAGACAATCAGACTATGATGTTGCATGTCAGAAACATAGTGATACAGTCTCATATCCAATGTGCAGAAGAGAAGTATTGGTCTACTACTGGGCCACACAGCATCTCTTGTACAGCCATTCACATCCTGGGGAAGTGGTAAATATGCTGGCAAACTACGTCAGTTACAGTTACAGTCCTCATCTGAGGCTGAGCATAAAAGCAGCCTGTTTTTGGACAGGATGTTCCAGGAATTTGTTCACAGGAGATGACTAGGCTAACAGCTTAAAAAGTCCTTACAAGCCTAGTCAATAAAATCCAATTTTACTCAATATATAGACACTAGGGGAAACAGGATGGCATGGATTTGTAACTATGCATTGAGTATCTTACAGATTGCCCCTGTCTATAAGGCACACAGACACTACCTCAGGTGTGAATTTGTGATTCCCCATCCATTGATCCAAACTGTCTTTGAAGAGAGCCAAAGAAGGGCTCTTCTAAATGTAAATAGAAAGCCTGTTCCAAAGAAGGGGCAATCTCTGAGACACATATCCATCTCTCCAGCATCTTTTGTTTAAGTCGCTGACTAAGTTTAGATCCCTAAATCGGGTGACCCATGTACTGTTGGACTTGCAGTTGTGTAGCAGTTCCATCTGGGCTGGATTTGTGAATGCCTTGTAGGGCAGGCATAATGTTTTAATAGTCGGTAGGAGACACAGTAAACTGATTAGGGTTTTTAGTCTAGCCGCATAAGATATGTTTGCACCCTGTATTTTCTTTGTGAGGAACCTTGGAGGTAGTTTCAGCTGCTGTAAGTGCCTAGTCAAGTACATGCCAAATGATGCATTCTACTCGATTATTGGTCCACCCTTGGGAGCAACCATTTTACCACATATGAGAAAACGGTTATTCTTGGCAATATTTTTGCCAATATAATCATAAACACTTAGCAGTCATGATTCAGGAACAAAATGGGTCTGTATGACTCCAGATGATGATCTATCCCATCCCTTAGGTATAACTACCACTACTTCTTTTCAAGTCAAACGTACATATCCACCCAGAAAAAAATATTATTAAAAAGTATTAATCTTTTACAATCAACGTTTCTTCTTTTTCCAAACTATATCCTATATTATGGTATCTTATTGCTTCTTTAATTTCAGTTCTTCTTAATTTCAGTGTTAGAACCTCTCATTCTACTTTTGTTAACTCAGAGAGTTGTAACTGTTTCAAATATGTTGCTACTCGCTGTATATTACTTTCAACCTCTACACCTTGTCTACTGGAATAGTTTACCATTGCATTTATAATAGTTCCTGGGTCTACTTCTACCCTACCATTATCATAATTCCTGATCTTAGCTGTCATCCTTTCAACCTTTTGTTACCTGAATTGTTGAGCCAGGAATTTGGTTATTCTGTTATTATCAAAAACAGTTGTTTTAAAATCATTCTCCATGTTCACTCATAGTTTAATAAGTACTCTGGCATAGATATTCCAGCTTCTTTCAGTTGCTCTTCAACCTGATGTGATCCATTTATTTTGTTTCATTTCTCTAAGTACTTTACTTTTTAATCCCTCTAGATAAGTATTGTAACAATTGTTCTATACTTCATTTGCTTTCATTGTAAAAACATTTCTAATTTTGATTACATTTACAATTATCCCAGTCCTTTGCAAGCTCTTTACTATACAGATTTGAATCTAATAATGTCACTTAAAGTTTGCTAAGCAATCATTAATCAGCTTCTTTTTGTTTTTCAGAAAAAAATACTGAAAATGCCAATGTGTGTTGTGATGTCCCCTCTCTGGGCCAATAATGAAAGAGCCTGAATCCTCACCACTGACACTGGATTGGGACAGTTGGAACAAAAATGGATACACCCAGTATTTTCAGATGCAGTTTTCTGCATCAAGCACAATTTTCCTTAACAGCACACAGGGAACACACTCAGCCCAGGGTCTGAGTTTCTCTCTCTGTCTCTCCCCAGGTCCCCAATAGGGCTCCCCACTGGCACAGCTGCAGAGTCAAGTCCTCAACCCCTCTCTCTGTGACACCAATGCTTTGTGTCCCTGCTCCACTTAGCTGACACACACACACACACACACACACACACACACACACACACACACACACACACACACACACACACACACACACACACACACACACACGCACACGCACGCACACACACACACACACACACACACACACACACACACACACACACACACACACACACACACACACACACACACACACACACACACACCCCTGGGAAAGGCTGGTACATGTTTACTAGCTATGCCCCCTTCTGCCCAGACTATAAGGTAGCTAATGCCACTAGACACTCCCAAGGCAGCTACTCTAAGGTTCTTACAAGGGTACCCAATTATACAGAGTGAAATTAATATTAATACGAATGGTAGTTTGGCTAATGCAGTGAGGCTTTCAGGAGTGGCTACATAGTCACCAAACAGAGAGAAGTACTTTCAAAGGTTAAAATATTCCCTAAATGACTAGCCACAATGAAAAGTTTAAAAATATTTAATAATTAATGAAAGAACATGAACATACTAAATATCTATTTACAATAAACACCAGTGTTTCGACCACAGGAAATATTAAAATAACACAGATGAATAGATTCACACAGGTACAGAAAAACAGTACTTAACTTATCTTACTATATTTTCCTGACTAATCTAAAGAGTTACTATTTTCTGGTCACTTACTAGTGTAAGGCAAGATGAAGTAAGTAAATGATCCTTCTATGTCAGGTTTCCAAAACAGAGTGCCATGAGACTTCAGTCTCAACTAGTATTAAACATTACTTTAGTGATGGATTCCATAATAGCATCAAATACATCTGGTCATCTGACTCCTGGTTCCCATGGAACCCACCATTGCTAGAAACTGCCAGGATTTAGCACCTATGTGTGAGAGCCTTGCTAAGATCTGCTGCAGCTCTTGGAAGTCATAAAACCATAAAACACTTCCACTCTTACTACCGGAGCTAATAAACCATACTTCTTACAGACACTGTGTCTCTGGCTTCATTCGAAACTGTAAGATAACATCTTTATGGCCTAGGCCCAGTAATTTCATTTCTTACAATTTTTAAAGTTAACCTTTTCTCTTCTAGTATCCTTTGTCAAAACATATACTTTTAAACAGTTACAATAATGCATGTAGATTTCTTTTTCTGTCCATCAGAAAACACTGTTGATACATTTTTAACACAAGCAACTTTACAAATCCATTTTCAACACAAGCAATTAGTTTGATATACAAATGATATATAATTATTTACAAAATTCCAGCTAGCTCTACTGGCATACATTACATATTCACTACCCAACTTCTCCTGGCATAGCTGGCAATACCTCACATCGTCACGTGTCACAACATGCTTTTACTTTTTAGAAAATGTAATTTGTTTAGGTGCATTGTCTGACACTTTCACTGAATGCATTTGTGTGGCTTGCACCACATTACAGTATTATTTTGATATGTAACATCTATCTATCTAATCTTGCCCAATAACCATATTTCCCTGAAAACTGCTTATATTCCAATTCATTCTGTTCTATTTCACTGTATTGATTATCCAAAATACATGCATACACTTATCTGTATATCTGCCCACCACTTGTACTCTGTGACACCTTGCCCCACCCCAAGATGCATTCCTTATTTAATGTTATGGTGAATGTGTTTTTGGATAACTTTTCTGATGATCTGTCTCACACAGTTTGCTGCCATGCCAGTTGTGCTGATGTTAACAATTGTAATGAAGCAGGAGGAGGGAGATCAGCAACAGCTAGAATAACCAGAGAGCTAAATGGAGAGTAGATTTGTGTTAGTAACCAATTTGGAATTGAATCTGAGGAGGCATTACTTTGAGCAAGAAGTTGTATGTTGATATCAGACTTTAAAAGAATGAGAGTACCTCCTCCTAGCCTTAATCCTGGCCCGGCATCAAAAAAGTAATCCTTATCTGGGAAGAAGTGGTGTATAGAGGGATCCTGTGGCTTAAGCCAGGATTCAGTGATGTCAATGACTTAGGGACTGTGAATAGAGATAATAGAGTTTAGTTGGTTTATTTTATTTTGAATGCTTTGTGCAATAATAAGGAAGCAGGATGAGGCGTTTGGGCCTGGATGTGACATGATGTTGCTACGTAAGAGTAAGAGGAGGAGAATGGGTGTGAACGTTATGAGGAATTTGGGAAGTCTTGGGATTGTTTAATGGTAGATGGATGCCATTTGTAGTCACCTTACAACCATCAGTCCTCTTGGAATAGATCAACCCATTCATTCCCCTAGGATGGGCTTCTCATCGAGTGCCATCTTACAGGCAGCATATGTTTTGCTGCTATGGCCCTATCCTTTCCCATGACAGCTGACATGTAGACTTGCATATGGAAGGGACTGCTATGCCTTCCTATAAAGATGTGCACATACCCATCTAAGTCCCATGAAGACTAGTGCAGAACATGCAATGGCAAGCCAGGTGCACATTCATGGCCCCTTTGCTGTATGACATACAACTCTTCTCAACTAGGGCCACAGTACCTCCCTTCTTCAGAATGGGTGAGCTTATGTCAGACACCCACATCCATTGTCCCTACTCTGCTCCCTCAGCTTCCAAACCACTACTCCATCTAGGTTGTCTGGGTCATAGGGTTTATCCTCTAAGCAAGAAAGATAAGCCAAGAGGAGGTAAATTTGTCTTCCCAGGCTAAGGACAACCACAAGCATACTTTAGCTATGTCCAGAATCTCAAAGGCAATACACAATTGTGTGCAGAGCTAATTGTAAATAGCACCACCTATACTGAGCCAGGAGATATAGCAAATCTACTGGCTGACAAATTCAACTCCAACTTTACCTCTTTCTCCCCCTCCCTCAGGAAATACCATCAAATATAACTTCCCCTGGATTCACTAGGGAACAGGTCCTTAATGCTCTCTCTAAGGCCAAGAACACTGCATCAATGGGCCCAGACAATATCCCAGGATGCCTTCTAAATAGCATGAAACATGACTTATCAGGCCGTCTGGAATTCTGTTTAACTGTAGCCTCCAAACAGGCTTCATGCCTCATGAATGGAGAACAGCAACAGTGATCACTCTGCGTAAAGGAAGGCCATTTACAGACCCTGGAAACTACAGACCCGTAAGTCTCACTAATTTTATATGCAAAACCATGGAAAGAATTATCATGGAAATGATCAATAATGATATAGTAAACCTCCAGACACTGGACCCAACCCAGTTTGGTTTTGTCAAGGTCAGGTCATGCCTACTCAACCTGGTGGACTTCTTTGAGAAGGTCATCAATGCAATAGACGAGGGCAAAATGGTTCACACTGGTTACCTTGACCTGTCCAAGGCACGTGACACAATACCCCACTCAGGCATTGTTGACAAACTCAAGAGGTTTAGTACAAACCCGTATGCCATCCAGTGGATAGCCAAGTGGTTCAAAGACAGGACCCAGGAAGTTAGAATTGTGGAGTCCACCTCTAAAAAGAGGCCAATCACAAGTGGAGTCCCTCAGAGCTTGGTCCTTGGACCACTCTTTTTTGGCATTTACTTCTCCGAAGTCAAGGCCAATGTCAATGGTCTCTGGCTGACTAAATCTGCAGATGATTGCAAATTAGGGGCAGTGACTGAATCCCACACTGACACAAACATTGTTCAGGAAGGGCTGACACAAACAAACAACTGGTGTCAGAGCCATGGACTAAAACTACATGCCAAGAAATGCATAATAGTATCCTTCGGGAAGTTATCAACCCTTGATAACTATCATATTGACAACACACCCCTTATAGCTGACCCAGTAGTCAGGGACTTAGGGACACACATAGATAGTAACCTAGCCTTTGTCCATCACATGTCTACAGTAGTGAGGAGATCATTCTATGTTGCACAACTTATAAAGAAAGGTATGGCATCTAGGCCCAGGGAAGTCATTGTTCCACTGTATTCAGCATTCATCAGACCTGTCACTGAGTACAATGTCCCTTTGGTATTTACCTAACCAGGCATATACAACAATTGGAACGTCCACAGAGGTTCCTCAATAAAAGAATACAGGGTGTAAGTAAAATGTCCTACACAGACTGCCTCAAGGCTTTATCTCTATATTCAGTCTCCTACGGGCTGTTGAGGGGAGATCTATGCCTGGCATACAGGGCATTGTCAGACCCCACTCTGATGGACCTCCTGCATATCCACAAAACAAATAGCTCCAGAATTATCCATTCTAAAGACTTAAACCTTGCCTGTGATATAAATAGGACCTGCTGGAGAGACAGGTATGCATTCCAGAGATTACCCCATCTTTGGAACAGGCTTCCCATCCATGTGAAGCAGAGTTCCTCCCTAAACCAATTTAAGTGTAACTTGGACAATTGGATGGGGAACAGGAAATTCACCCCTGGTTAGTTAGCTATGTCTCTAATGGACATAGGCAGCCTGTGAATGGTTCATCTCCCAGGCCACTGCTTGTAAATGCTTCACCTCCCAAGGCCCTGCTTACACTTATCAAGGGTACCAGAACTTGTCAAGAGATTTTGGGATGCATGGCTAAGCTTAAAAATGCCCTTGTAGTCATTAGTCTAGTAAACACCTACAAACCTAAGAGCAGGCTTCATGTCTCAAAGTAGTGGACAAAACTTAATTCTAGTGTTTGAAGAAGACAAGGTCCCAATAAAAAAACAAATGTCCAGAAATACCTGTAGTTTACCGCTGTATAAGACTCAAGTCTCCACTTTTTTTTTTTTTTTTTACATTTTGTTGATTTTTACAGAGCCATCTTTGTTTTCATTTTTTCTTTGTGAGAATGTTTAAGTTCCTATGTGTCAGTGGCAGAAGAAAATTAAATATTATACAATTTCTTATTCTTTATAAATGCCAGCAAACTCTTGATTCTCCTAGCTGAAGTTTTCAAAGCACACTAAATACAGACTTTTTATGACTCATTCTATAGAATGTTGTAGTTCATCATAAAGAAGTTGTTTGTCATACATAATCTCACTGAAGCAGAAGTTTTTTAGGTAAAAGCTCCTTAAAAGTTAGCAAAATAAAGTATTTTTGAAGGGGGCATTACCTCCCAACTCATCAATATGCTTTGCCCCCTCCCATCACACACACACACACCCTGTTTACATAAATTACTTCATTACAACAAGATAAGCATATGAAGATACAGTGAGTTACATTGGTCCCCAATATGTTATAGGTTCATAGGTTCATACTAGGCTATCTGCCCTAGGGCATTTATAAGCCTAGCCAGAATGTTTGGCTTTCGCCACCCATTTTAAATTTATTTTGCTATGCCCTTTTTCGAGGTTAGTATACTGTGCCTCTGTCTAACAGTGACACAGAAGTGATACCCGGGGTAAACCTACGATCTCACATCCACTCATCAAGATTCCTCTTGAAGAGAGTCAATGAGGGACTCTGCCTAACCTGGACTGGGATTTTATTCCAGAGTGAAGGGAGCCTCTGGGTTATGAATCTGTCCCTCCAGCATGTCCTATTTATTTCAGTGCTGAGGTTCAAGTCTCTCGAGTGTGTAGCTCGATGGGATTTGGATTTTCTGAGGTGCAGCATGTCCATTAATTCCGGGTTGGACATGGCTTTATACGTCAGGCACAGATCGCCTCTGAACAGGCGATATGCCACTGAGTAGAGCTGGAGTTTCTTTAACCGGGCAGCATATGGCATCTGTTTGAGCCCTTTGATTCTCTTGGTGAGGTACTTTTGGGGTCTTTCCAGTTGCTGTAGGTCTGGTAAGGTACATCCCAAAAGGGGCATTGTACTCAATTATGGGCCTGATGAGGGATGAGTAAAGAGGCACGATGACCTCCCCTGATCTAGATGTGAATCCCTTCATGATTAGGTGGGCTATATAAAATGTTTTTCTAACCACTTTGGCCACGTGGTTGTCAAATGAGAGATTGCTATCAACTTGGGTCCCCAGGTCCCTAATTACTTCTTCTGTACTTAATGGATTACCACCTATGTGGTAATTTGTGGGCACTTTGTTTTTGCCAAAGGGGATGACTATACACTTTTGGCATTTAGCTTGAGGCCATGGCTCTGGCACCAGTTGTCTGTTTCTATGAGGCCCTTTTGGAGGATGCTTGTGTCGGCTGGAGAGTCGATTATGGCGCCCAGTTTGCAGTCATCTGAACTTGGTCAGCCACAGTCCTTCCGTGTTGGCCTGTACCTCCAAGAAATATATACCGAACAAGAGAGGTCCCAGGACTGAGCCTTGTGGGACACCACTTGTAACTGGTTTGGAGTCTGACATGGCTCCAGCAATTCTAACCATGTGGGTTCTGTCCTTGAGCCAGTTTGCAATCCATCTAGTGACATAGGGGTTTATATTTAAGCTGGTGAGCTTATCTATAATGCCCGAGTGGGGTATTGTATCGAAGGCTTTTGCGAGGTCCAGGTAGGCTGTGTGGACCACCTTCCCTCGTCAATGGCCTTGGTGACTGTTTCAAAGAAATCAACCAGGTTTAAGAGGCAGGATCTGCCCTTAACAAAGCCGAACTGGGTAGGATCCAGTGTCTGTAGGTCCCCAATATCTTTATTTATGAGGTCCATGATGATCCTTTCCATAGCTTTGCAGACCAAGCTAGTCAGGCTTACGGAGCGATAGTTTCCAGGATCTGTTGAGGCACCACCTTTATGGAGAGGGACCACTGTTGCTGTATGCCACTCTTTGGGCACATATCCTGTAGTAAGGCTGAGATTGAACAGTAGTTTTATGTTTGGGTTTAGCTCTTCTTGGAGTTCATGTAGGACGCAGCCCGGGACACCGTCTGGTCCCATTGATGCTGTGTTTTTTGCTTTGGAGAGGGCGGCTCTTACCTGAGCATCTGAGATGTCAGGGGGGCAGCACTCTGCTGGGATAGATATTTGCCCTTTTGGTGGGGGGGGGGGAGTTTGCGCTAAACCTGTCAGCTAGGATGTTGGCAATGTCTGTGGGTTCAGTGTATTTTTTGTCATTTTGGACTAATTCTGAGCATATCTGGGAATTACCATCCAGGTTCCTAACATAACTAAAGAAAGCCTTGTGATTATCCTGAGTGTCCTGTGCAATTTTTCTCTCAAAGCTGGCCTTAGACAATTTTATGAGTGCCCGTAGTTTTTTGCTAATACTGATCAGTGATGCCTTCCCTTTTTGGGATTTTGCTCTATCATTTAGTAGCTTCCTCCTTCTATTATATAGTTTGTTTATGGCTGGGGTCCACCAGACAGGACGTCTGCCTTTGGAGGATTGGGTCTTGGTTTTATTTGGGATCGCATGATCCATGCATTCCTGAAGGTGTTCATAGAATGCATTTATAAAGGATTCTGCGGTCTGGGCCGTATTTTCCACAGGCCCGGGGGCTTTGAAGGATTCCACCTCGGTTTTGAGGAGTGTGAAATTTGCTTTAGAGAAGTTTTTCACTGTGGTTTTCTGGGCAGGGGTGGAGTCGGGATGTGAATATCCAGTGAGATTAGTTTATGGTCTGATCTTACCAGTGAGGGATACACTTCTGGTCTGGAGCATAGAGTCCCCATGTTGGTGATGATCAGGTCCAGTATGTTTTCCCCTCTTCTGGGAGTGGTAACAAGTTGTTCCATAGCATTTGAGTTTATAAATTCTAGGAACCTTTGGGCTAGGGTGTTGGAGCTAGAGTAATGCTCCCAGTCTATGTTTGGGTAGTTGAAGTCGCCCAATATAATGGTGTTTGGAGAGACCTTCATATTTTCCAGTGTTCTCAGGAAGGCCGAATGGGGTTCCTGGGTTTGGGAGGGTGGTCTGTAGCAGGCTATAAACTGGAAGGCAGTTTTACCCACTGTTAGTTGCACATGGATAGTCTCTGATGCTTCGTGCTTTGCCACCAACCTGGAGGTGTGGGTATCTTTGATGAAGATCGATACTCCCCCCCCTTTTGTGGTTCGGTCCAAGTTTTGGGGCGAAAAGCATGGTATGAGGTATAACCTGGTAGTGCTGGGGTGCTCTCAGGAGCCCTGAACCAGGTTTCTGTTACTACACAGATATCGATGTTCTCCATGCTAAGGAGAGTTTCGAGTGCGTGCATCTTGAGGTTTAGACTTCTGGCGTTGAGTAGCATTACTCTTAGTTTCTTATCCCTTGTGATACCTATGGAGGTGGGTTTGTCTTTTGAGCCTTGCCTAAAAAGGCACTATGGGGGTAGCAAGAGCCTTTGCCAATATCCAAAAGCCCAGGGGTGACAGGTGCAAGCCGTCCCTAGCGAAGCATCATGGCTTGTCGAGCATATCATCCCAAGCTGACAGGCATTGGATCCCCTTTGAATGACACCAGTACTTAAGCCAATTGTTGAAATTGATCATCTTGTCTTCATATTGTGGCATCATTCTTGGTGAGGGTAAGATGCTACTCAAGGTCAGGGTCATACCGGCCTGGGCTACATGCTCAGAGAGCTCCTTTATGTCTCTTTTCATGTAGTCCAGGGAGGTATATCTCAGGTCATTCACACCAGCATGGACAATGACTGAGTCATATTTGTACTTGCCTTGGAGTGACCTGAGTGCTTGTGTTATGTGGCGGATCCTAGCACCCGACAGGCTGCTCACCGTGACCCTCTCCTTGTTCAGCCTGGTGAGCGGGACATCAGTGTGCCTGACGATAGAGTCACCTATTACAAGTGTATCAGGTGTGTTGTTTAGTCTTAAGGGCTGTGACTGTTCGGCACACTGGCTTTGTGAGATATGTGTTGCACGTGTTTTGTTTTGGGGTAGCGGTTGCTTGTGTGTCTGCTTTGGAGGTCTCTGCTGCTTAGGCAGATCTTTATTTAGAGCCTCCGAGTATGTTTTGTGTGATTATGTGTTTGGTTTGCTGTCGTGGTAGGTCTATGTGAGACTGGAATTGTAGTGAGTGTGGTTTCCTTCTTCTCCTGACTGGTTATGCCAGTACTGAGTTGAGAGAGCTTAGCCTCCAGTTTGGCTGTATGGTTGCATCTCTCACATGTGTTGGAATTTGTTGGGAGGAGGAGAGGGTTGTCTGTGTACATGAGGCAGTTGTAACATTGCCTCAAGATTCCCAGATTCACCAGCTGGACCGGAGAGGAGAGTGACAACTGACCTTTGGACATGCTAGAATAATATTGGGAATTCCTTAATAATTGAAAACAAGGGCCAGTGGGGAGTGAGGGTGTAGTGCTTTTAATTTTTAGTGCTGACTTATATAATTGCTTTAGTGAGCAAGTGCCAGGTAACTTAAGTGCAATGTGTTACAGGTAACTTAAATGCAAAAACGACAAACAGTAACTTTCTTTCAAGTGAAACAAGGAAATATTTACAGTAAGCAATGCAGATATCACTAGTGATCCACAGAAGCGCTGAGAAGCCGCGTATTAGGTGGAATTAGCGTTCCAGGGAAATAACAAGCAAACAAACATCAAGCATATAAACAAAGCTAGATTCAGCAGGCCTGGATCTAGTCTATGCTACAGCAAACAAGGTGGACCAATTTCAGTAAGATACAGTTCAAATATTCAGGCACTATAAACCTTTAACCAGAAATTCCCAGCTCAGAAGGGCAGAGTCCAGCCTCTTCTCCCACAAGAGTGCAGACCACGAACCTTTTAATGTAAAATAACTGGCCTGAAGCCCAAGTGCTTAAACCAGAACTAATACACTTTAAGAATAACAGACACTGGGCTCTCAATCAGCAGTTCCCAACTTAGAAGGATGAAAGCTACCTGTCCTGCCACCACAGTGCATGCCACAAACCTTCCTAATGTAAAACAACTGGTCTGAAGCCCAAGTGCTTAATCCAAAAGACTTAGAATGATAGCTACACTTTAATCAAGTTACCACCAAGCAGTAATAAATACAATTGAATACTTTAGAGAATGCCTGGATTAGTGCTCAAGTTACACAAACAAAGCTAGATCCAGCAGGCCTGAATCCAGTCTATGCCACAGCAAACAAGGCGCACCAACTTCAGTAAGAAGCAGTTCAGATATGCATGCACTATAAGCCTTTAACCAGAAATTCCCAGCTCAGAAGGGCAGAGTCCAGCCTCTCCTCCCACAAGAGTGCAGACCACGAACCCTCTTAATGTAAAATAACTGGCCTGAAAGCCCAAGTGCTTAAACCAGAATTAATATGCTTTTAGAATAACAGACACTGAGCCCTCAATCAGCAGTTCCCAACCTAGAAGGATGTAAGCTACTTGTTCTGCCACTACAGTGCAGACCACAAACCCTCTCATTGCAAAACAACTGGTCCGAAGCCCAAGTGTTTAAACCAAAAGGCTTAGAATGAGTTACACCAAGCAGTAATAAATACAATTGAGTACTTTTAAGATGATGCAAAAGTAAAATAAAGCAGGTAGAAACACAAATACAGTAAAAGCAGATGAAATTTTTTTTTTTTTTCTGAACAAGTGCTGAGATCAAAGAAACAGATTTGAGTGCTGAAACTAGAAAACTGGCTAGTTATAAGAAAAAAAAACTAAGCTAGAAGGCTTCCCTCCAACACAGAAGGGCTTGGGGGCTCAGAAGCCTACAAATAGTTTTTACCACTTAACAGGAAAGGCAGGAAACAAGCTTAATTTTTTTGTTTCCCAGATGCTCTCTTTGTACACAGTAGGAGTGCCTGCAATCAGAATATGATCTCACTGCACTCAGTTGAGTGAGCAAATGAGATGGGCCCAGAAGGAGTATCCAAACACAAATTTACAAGAGGGGCGGGCAGTTTCAAGGCCACTAAGATTAACACCAAAACAAAAACAGAGAGGGTGGGTGGGACTAACTGAAGAGCAGAGTCAAAACTTCCAGTTCAGTTAATATTCCTGCAACACAGTTAAAATCAATTTAAATACTGTATTTTTTTGAAAAAAGTGCAGATAAAGGTACTTAAATTTTCTTATACGTCCAGTTGAATACAGCAAGTTCTTAGCCGGCCAAAGCTGAGGTTTTAAAGCAGAAAATATTTCACACTGTACCACTTAAATAGGCAAGGACAGGAAATCAAAGAATGTGGCTACCCCACACCTGTAATTACTAGCAAATAACAAAATTCAGCAAACACTGACTAACTTCCAGTTCAGTTAATATTCCTGCAACACAGTTAAAATCAATTTAAATACTGTATTTTTTGAAAAAAAAAGTGCAGATAAAGGTACTTAAATTCTCTTATACGTCCAGTTGAATACAGCAAGTTCTTAGCCGGCCAAAGCTGAGGTTTTTAAGCAGAAAATATTTCACACTGTACCACTTAAATAGGCAAGGACAGGAAATCAAAGAATGTGGCTACTCCCACACCTGTAATTACTAGCAAATAACAAAATTCAGCAAACACTGACTAACTTCCAGTTCAGTTAATATTCCTGCAACACAGTTAAAATCAATTTAAATACTGATTTTTTTTGAAAAAATAAGTGCAGATAAAGGTACTTAAATTCTCTTATACGTCCAGTTGAATACAGCAAGTTCTTAGCCGGCCAAAGCTGAGGTTTTTAAGCCTTATATTCCCCCAAATAAAACTAGCACTGCAGGTGAGTATTTGATGACTAAAAGAGAATTTTTGGTGGATTTTTTAATGTCACATCAGTATGAAATATCAAAAGCTTATGACTTATTTTTCTCAAGCGAAGTATAAGGTAAGGTTTACACCTAATTGTTGAAAAAGTAGACTAAAAGTAATTATTAAACTTTCAAAGCTACACAGGGCGATGGATTCCAAGATGACACAGCTGTGAAGCAGTGCTTTACTAGCTCTAGGTCTGATACGGAGTTTATGCTGTTTAACCGGCTATAAATGACTTTTAGTTTAAACTCACCTTGGACTACTAAACTTCCACTGCTTGCTGTCTTTGTGACTGGTTTGCTGGTACTATTTGTCTGCATCTCAGTCTCTGATTCCCATTAGTGCTCTTCAGATCTGCATCACACACTGAATGTCATCCTCTATCATGAGCAATAAGGACTGGAAAGGTATGGAATCTGAAAATACAAGGATTAAACTTTCACAAATTACAACACTGGAAAAACAGTTAAGACAAAAAGACTTAATCAAAAGCAAGATAAACTCTGGTTAATGACAGAATGTACATGGTGCAGTGCATATATTCTGCTTCTGTCTCACCATAATTAATTTAAAACACAAAAATGCTGGAAGACAAACATGATGCAACTCCTTTTACTGGACAAACAAGGGTTTGCAATTACTCAAGCTTTTGAGATGATATGAGCCCTTTGTCTGGAGATACCTCTCAAAAAAGGGCTCACACCAGCTCCAAAAGATGAATAACTATAAAACCTATGTTTTCCAATAAAAGGTATTGCATCACATATGTTTTCCAGCATCTATGCACTTAGTTTTAGCGGAACAATACATTTCTTATTTTTTACACAACTCATTTATAAACTATGAAGTCTTTCATGATACTAAGAAGATATTGAAAGCAGCAATGAACAAATCAGATTTTACTTGGCAAAATAATAAACTGATAATTTTCCCTGGTTTCCTGCTGGAGTACAAATTAGCAAAACATGTCTTTCCTTTCTACCAATTTCTAATACAAAATAATATTATTTTTTAAATATTATTTAAAGACATACCATACTTCTGGAACAAATGAAAATACCTACTTGTGGACTGTAAAGAAGAGGAAGCAAATTTTGAAACAAATTCTGCATTTAATCCTCCTTGAAACTAGCACAAAAACATTAAATTGTGTTCTTTAGGGTGTCAGTTAAGTGTAACAGACTCTGCACTGCACATTTTGCATCTATATTACGACGTTGAAAAGTAATGTCGAACACCTAAACATTGACCCGTATTCATCGAAACGCATTTACGCAAATTGATGAATACTTACAGTGCAAAAAAACACTTGCCCTGCAATCCCACATAACTAACCTAACCTCAAACAACCCCACCCATGTAGCGGGCTTTGCCCCCAACAGCCCCCCTAACTAAATATACCAACTCTGAGATCGTACTACAGTGGAGAAAAAGGCAACACCGTTTAGCTGGCCAACTACATCTTTGCCCTGGAAGTATTCATTGATTTGGGTAAATGTGTTTCGATGAATACAGTTTGATATTTAGGCATTCGATATTATGACATTTCGACGTTGTAATATAGAACCCACATTTCTATTGCATTTTCTAAATACTTGGAATGCTTAGAAATGAGCTTCCTCCCCAGTTAAATTCTTTAAATATTGTAGAAACCTTTGTTATACATAATTGCATAAATGTAGAAACTTTTCTCGATTAAATGTACTATGCTGCTTCATTTTTAGGTGTTATACCTTTAAGTCTACCTACGTTATTTATGCCAGCAACCAAAGAATAACCACCCTTAAGAAATTATTAAGACTATCTCAGCTCATCTACTTAACCAAGACCATGGGAGTCTTGCGGGTGAAATCTGATACTAGCACACAGTTATTTTATTATTCTTATCTGGTTAAACATAAATTGGTACAAGGAAAAGCAATTGGATAATACCACTTCATTCACACATATTAAGTACAAACAATCAAACATGGATCTTTGTTATATAAACTTTTAAAGAAACAGTATCAGAAAAGCTTAGAAAAAAGCTTAATCAAACAAGCTTATTCTGATTAACTAAATCCAAGAATGGACAGGTACCTAGACAATAACATTCATTCAAAAATGAAAATATGTGTGAATGAAGTAGTATTATCCAATTGCTTTTTCTGTATATATAGTGGAGCTTTTGCGTTTTAAATTGTCTGAGGAAGTTTGTGTTAGTGCACAGACGAAAAGCGCTTAACAATAAATTAAATTATGTTTCTATTTGTCCACGTGTGCCTTCTGAGGTTTCTATCCAGCTGTGTGTGTTGTACCTAGTTTGTCGTTTTGCCTTGCTGAGTTTTTGGTACAAGGACTTGTTTGTATGCCAGAGATGTACCTGAAGTGAGTGATGTCAGCCTTCACTTTGTTTAAATGTTTACTTAAACTTTCTTTTCTTTGCAGAATCACAACTTACAAGGATATCTTTGCATCTAGAAAAGATGCCACTACAGATAAGCTGTGTATGTCAGGACATCTTTCTGTCCACAGTTGAGATGTGGTCAAAGCACAGCTCACTGTAAGTGTAGGTACCCAAGTCTCTAATAATTGGGGGCTGTTTTAAGAGGAACATTGGTGACAAAGAAGAGTTAGGGATCTTACTGAAGGTAACTATGCTATACTTCTTAGCATTCAGGGTGAGACTATGATTAGTGGACCATGTATTGGGCTCATCCAGGCCTTGTTGGAGAAATGTTGGTATCAGAGGCTAAGTTGTCAAAAGCATCCAATTTGCAAATGTGTTTATTCATAGACTTTGAATGCCCAAATTTGGGTCCATATTAAATTATCGAAAAGACTGTTCTGCGAACGGCATTTTCAGTGCTCTTACATCGAACATACCGTTCGCCGAACTGTTCATAGTTAGATCGTGATACAGGGAGGATCGGGAAATTTGACCTTTCCTCACTGTAGTGCGATCTCGGAGTTGGTATATATAATTAGCGGGGGGTGTGGTGGGCACAGCCCCCCACAAGAGCAGAAATCGATGAATGGCGTATTCAATGAAATGCCGTTCATTCACGGGAGCGTTCGATAATTTAATATAGACCCCCCCCCCAAACTTACCTCTGAGAGTAAATGACAAAGAGCAGGGCCCCCAAGAGTGTACACTGTGGAACACTGCTAGTAATGTTTCTGCAGTTAGACAGAAGGTAACTCCTACTTTGTCTAAACAAGTTCAGTCCATAAGCCAATAAGCTAGCCAGGAGACAAAGTACGGGTTAACAATGAGCCAAAGCAGTTTGCTTACAACGTCTGCATTAAGAATGGTGTAAAAGCCTTCAGTAAAGTTGAAGTAGGTAGTATGGCCAGTATAACCCTCATCTAAAGCTTCTGTGACCTTGTTAAAAAAAATAATAATAAATAAATAAAAAACAAGCTGAGTAAGCATGACCTGTCTTTAAAAAAATTACACTGCTAGGGGTACAGGCCTGGAAGCAAATTATCTTGTTAACAAATATTTCAGTAATAATTCAGGAAATACATTTTACAGATAATGCTAATAAAATACTCACCTCATTCAGAGTAAACAGGTGAAAATACAGACAAATTTATACATGGTCTTAAATTTCACTAAGCAAATATCTTTGTCATACAGGGTGGGTTTGTATACAAGGAAACAAACTCCCCTAGGAGTCACAGCTGTCACCTTGAGTGTCACTGCAGACAGCCACCACTGCTCTTATAGAAAATAATATATGGGGGTTTAACACACAATGTTTGGAACTCAAAAACTATTGTATCAGAAGTCACAGCTACTAAAAAGCGTCTTCTTTTTTCAAAGATAGGAATTTTAAATTCACCTAGGAAAGGGGCTCAAAAGGTGATAGGGTTAATGCTTCCTGCTTAAAATCTAAGATCCCAAGGGCGAATGGGTTCCTGAAAAGATGTGAATGTACCTTTAGGAAAGCTTTACAGACTTTCAAAGGCACCAGAAAAATACACAGAAAGTAAAAAAAAAAAAAAAAAAAGAGAGAGAGAGAGGGCAGCCAGATGAACTTTAATGGATAAGTAGAATACATCTATACTGAAAAATCTAACTGCTGGCACAAGTACTGTAATAAGAGCTAGCATTTGAGAACTGTCCCCAAATGAAAAATAAGTCCACTTATTTTCACATCTTCCTAGCTTTGGGATTCTAGGTAAAAGTAAGGATCTGGACAAGCCCCAGGGGAGCACATCGTCCTAGTCATTTACAGAAGTGGAGTATCAATATGGTTAGATGAAGGGCATACAGATTTGGGTGAGGCTTGATGGGCAGGTGTATCAGAAGGATTCTGAAGGGCCTCAATCACAGAAACTTCTCCAGAAGATAACTATAAACTGGGTCCATGAGAATGACTTTGGAAATGAGTGTTCTGATTTTCTGTACAAATTTTTTTCATACAAGGGGAAATGGTAAAATTTGTAAAGGATTCCAGAAAGCAATTTCTAGACAATAACCATCCTACAGCTGTCCCCCAGTTGGTTCATACATGAATACTAGTCTAAAAGCCCTGAAAGGCCATTTTAAGCCTAGTCAGTAACCTAAGGTCAGAATCAAACTCTGTACCTTGTGTCTATAAGGTGAAGCCCTTAACCATTACACCAAAACCACCCATGGGAGATCAGGGAAAAGAAGTTGCTGCAGTTTTCAATAAGAGATTCAAGCAATTTGCAGCAAAGCTTCTCCCACTGATAGAATTTTCCATGCAAACTACAAACATAGACCACATATGCAAGGCTGCAGACAGCAGCTAAGCCAGTCTGAGTGAAATGGCTTCTCCAGGACCATGTGTGGCTGTCAGAAAGAGCTACATCAACATAGACCATAACTACATCCTCACAGTTTCTTGACATGGGGTGAGACTGGGCTCCACTTGCTTCTTGATATACTATATCACAGTCATGCTAGTAGTGTGAATGTTAATATCACCATGAAGAGGGAAGTCCTGAAAGGCTCAAAGAGCAGACAGCCCACCCTCATCTCCAAAACAGATCATTGCATTTGCTGGACATAGGAACCACATCATCAGGCTCTATACAAGATTCCCTTATGAAAATAGCAATTATATTGGCAGAATAAACCAACCAGGAGTACATGAGTGACCAGAACATCTCTAGAGATGAAATGTTGTTATACGGCCATCTACCTTTTTTCTCACCATAGTCTGAATTTCCCCTAAACCTGGAGTCAGCAAGGGTGACAGAGGTGAATGATCTCCATCTCCACAGTCCTTGTCCAGTGTGGGAATCTCAAAAATAAATCATTGGGTTTCTCTTGTATCTTCTGCCACTTCTGGGGGAGGGGTGGCTCCAAGGTGGAAAATGAGTTATCACCGGGTAACAAATTGTGATATCATTTAATCCTCTCTAATTTTCTGTCCTGTTCTCAGCACAGTGAGTGGCTACAAGCTCATATCTGGGTCTCTGGTTGTGAACATTACATTCACAGATGCTCAAGCAGAGAAGTGTGCAGTGATGACTTGTCCAACAACAGGGCCAAACCTGAGCCCAAGGGTACTGATGCCAAAATCCTGGGGCCAGTTGTAGCCAACACTGATGCTCAAGGCATGGACATCCTTAGTTTCTGACTGCGGATATTGATGACCTTGTTCAGACCAAGACTGCCACTGAAGTTCTCAGTGCAGAAGGCTCAAACACAGAAGAGTCAGTGACATGACACAGTGGCAACAAGATATGCCAATATTGGTCATGACAAATTTACATTTGATGCCAAGGGCTTAAGAGACATTCACTGCAGTGTGAAGATCAACAATGATGGCTGAAACTTCCTGAAACCAGAGGGAGATGGTAGAACATATACATGACGAAGGTAAAGATCCTTCAGTAGAAAAAGAGATTCCAGAGAAATTGTTTATCAGTTTGCATTCGACATAGAACCTGACTGGAATGGAGATATTATGTATGGTAACACTTCAAGCCTTTTAGCTAACATGGATGCAAAAGTCTAGACTTATCAAAGCAATTGAATAGAGACTGCTTTAGGGCATCAGTAATTGGTTTGGGAATCTAGTCCATTTCTATAGGTACAATTATAATAATATAATCTTATTCCAGTTAATGGAATAAATGATATAATAAATAAACATGATCTTGATAAAAATATATCTTCTACTTTTTGACCTTTATAACTTTGCCTCTGTTGACTATAAAAATTTCTGATCTCAGAGCATTCTCTATTTCTGACTACAAAGAGAGAGGTGGTGGTATTATTACAGCTCTTGAATAAAGCTCTCTTTATTACAAAAACAAAACTCAACAAATAACGAGCCAGGTGTGTTTTACTCAAAAACATTCCATAATCAAAGAATCATCCCTTAATTTGCTTTAAATATTCTTTCTTCACATCAAAGCTTGGCTGGTTACACTGAAATTCCAATCATTTGTCTGGACTCCTTTCCCATAACCATCTCCTATCATAGATCTACTTATAAATGTCAAATTCTATTTTCAAATTACTAGTGGAGCTCTTGTGCTTCCTTCTTTCCCACTTTGTTACATCCCCTCTGTCAGAGAAGAGGTCCTCATGGCTGAACTACTACCCTAAGACAATATAATACTGAAAAATGCATGCTTGTCTTCCCCACACCTACTTCCAATAATCTTCATCTTTTCCAAAGCCATGCCATTTATCCTCCCTTACCTCCATTCTGTATGAGGTTTTGTACATATTTTCTGATAGCTTCCTTTGCACAAGTCAAAACAAATCTGCTGCACAAGTGTCTCTGAATCACCACTTACCCAAACTGCATTGCAGTCAATGTAGCATCTTCAAATAAACATTCATAAAACAATAACTAATGCACCATATATACTCAACTATTTGTACTTTTGAACATCATTCATCTGCCAGTTTACAGTATATCCCTGCTTCTACCCTCATTTAGGCAATCGCACTCAGCAGGAGGTTGTGGATACATATTATATTCCAATAGTACATTCTGGAAGATGACTAACTTTAAACTTGTAATTTAGACTCCCTTTTTAGCATTGTCTCTTGAAGCAACACATTATGTGTGTCATATGCTTCACATTCATCCTTGCTACCAATCATAAATTACAGAGCTAAACTAGGGCATTCCCAGAAGCACTTCTCATCCCAGGTTGAAAAGTGGTGCTTCTTGTCATTATGTAACCCAGAACATATACATCACAAGATCAAAATGTAATCCTTTCAAACAACATCTAACCATCTTTCCCTTGGGCAGAGCTCATAACAATTACAATCTATGATCCAAAACATATATAGTACAAAAGAATTCAGCATCACCTTAAGAACTGCACATTCATCCAACTGCTTGATGACCGCCCTCCTATGATCAATTCTTTAATTTATCCCTTTATATAAAATGTATCCACCAATTTATAATGGGAGAGCTCAGAAAGCTATTTCGAAACAGCTTATATAAATGTCATAAATCTCAAATGTAATTTAAATATCACTTATCACCATCAGAGACATATTATGCCACAGTTAACAGGAACTAAATTTTGTATCATCCTACTTCAGGATAATTTATTTATTTATTTATGTATTTTAAATTTAACAGTGTACAGCACTGATCTCACTGGACACTCTTCAGTCTCAGCCCAAGGAAAACACAATAGTTATACAACAGTTACAAGACATTATATGTAGACTGAATGACAAAATGCAATATATACATATATTATACACACAGTGAATAGCATAGTTGACTTGAGAGAATAAAGGCAATAGGTAAATGGCATTACATCTAGAGTGAGTGAAAAAAACACAATTTACACATGCAATATATATATATATATATATATATATATATATATATATATATATATATATATACACACACACACACATATATACTGAGAGTGAAAATCAGAGTACAAAGTCACAGATAAAATATATATATAGAGAGAGCACAATGTCACATAGATAATTACCTCTGCAGATACAAAACAGACAAAAGCCACTGTTATGTGAGATTTCATAAAGGCACACACACTTGGGAATACATCAGTTGCTGAAGCATGGACTAATTCTCCTAAAAAGTTGGCATCAGATGAATTTGCTGGTTTGGCACAGCACAGATGCTGCCAAACTTTGGTTTTCTTGAAGACTTGAGCCTGTAACCCTACTGCAGGATGGACAGGACCCATGTGTCTTAGAAGATGGACTACCACTGATCTGCGAAGTAGGCGTGGCATTCTACCATGCTTTACAGGACCAAAGGACGATCAACAGGGGTGGAGCTTAGGTGGAATAGGGAGGGAGCAGTCTGTGAGTCGTGGCTAGTCCCTCTGGGAGTCACAAGCTTGTTGGCCCCAGAGGGACTAGCCATGACTCACCCAGAGTGACTAGCCATGGCATACATCTATTGACAGGTTTCTCCCTTGACTTGGTTCACCATTCTCTTCTGAATGTACCCATCTTATCTTTGCCAGGTTTTTCCTTCTCCTGTCCAGGGTAAGAAGACCAAGCCTTACTGGGGTAATTTTTGCAAAACTTAGGTATGTGGAAAAGAAAAAGATATTTCACAGACTGTGCAATCTTGCTCTTCCCCTCCAATCTCCTAAAAATAAATAAAGAGAAAATGAATACTTGAGGCAAGTATAACAAATAAATTCATCCCACACAACTGAATGGCATATCAAAAGATATGCCTAGAGCGCCCTCCTAAAAGCAGTCATCAAAAGACAGTCTTGGAGCCACTGTGGTGGGAAATTCGACAAGTGAGGAACCTAAAAAAAAGAATGAACACTGAGAAACATCAAATTGGACCTGTAGAACTACCAACAGCCCCTGGGAGGATAAGTGCAAAGCCTGAACAGAGCAGTAGGGCACAAGAAGTTTTTTTTTCAGGTAAGAGGAATTCAGGTCATCAATGGACAAATAAATCAGTACTACAGTTTTACAGATTATCTTGTAATGAACAGGAAGCAAATCAAAGCTGCAAAGAACAGGTGTAAGGTGTAATCTGGTGGGAACACAACATACCAGTGAGTAGCTTTGCTGCAGAGTTCTCCTCCGTCTCCAAGTAGTGTAATTCAGTGTTTGTCAGTCCCAGACAGAGGACATCACAGTAGACTAAACAAGAGGAGAACAAAGCATTGAAAATAACCAAAAGATCAGCCTGACATATCACATATTAACTCTCAATATATTTCACAGGTGAAAAGCAGACTTCACAACAGCCAACACCTGGTTCCAAAGTGTTAGCCTGGACTTTAGAACAACGCCAAGGTTATGCACTTCACAAATTTAAGCTTATTGTCAGACTACATTACATAACTGGACAATGCCCATACCTCAGTTTTGATGATATTTAATTTCAACCAATTAATTTATTTTATTTTTATTTTACCTTTGTTTACCGGGAAAGTCCAGCTGAATAATCTGTACTTTTTCAGCAGAGGCCTAGGGAGAAAAGCTCCATAATTACATACAGAGATAACATACACAGACAGAATACACAGTATAACGCACAATAATAAACACAATAGAGAAAACAGTGTAGTACATAGTGAATATACTTGGTATAACAGAGTCTAAAACAGTGTAAAACATTTGTACACTTCAGAATCTAACAGTAATATTTCCAAATCATATATGTTGGCATATGGAGAAGAAAAAGTAAGTATAAAAATTTAAGTGAAGGTAGAATGGTAATTACACTGATTAGGGTGGTAAGAGATATGTTAATTGTGGGTTAGTAAATGACATCTAATTCTTAATCAGGGTCTGTACAGGGACATATCCATGATTTGGTTAAGTGGGACTTCAGTTTTTTCTTTTTTTTTAACCTTGTGGTGCAGGTAATAGTTTTGATTTCTAAGGTACGTTATTCCAGATTTTGGCTATGCAGTTTGAGTAGAGGTATTCTCCAGCTACATTATTGGCTTTGGATATCTTCAATAATGATTTATTGGTGGAGCACAATTCATGACTAGTAATACAGGTTAGTAACAGGTTTTGAAGGGCAGGGTTTTTTTTCTGGATATTTGAGTAATTGATGGGCCATGGGCAGCTGATAGTATGCTAAGTGACTGGGCAGTTCTAACCAGGAGAGTTGTCTTAGTGCTAGGCACTGATGGGATCTATAAGTAGATTCCGTGGCAAACTTAGCAATTTTATTGTAGCAATTCTCTAGTTTACTTAAGTCTGTTTTCTTTAGATTGGTGAGAATTGGAGATGTGTAGACGAAGATGGAAACAAGGTGAGTTCTGGCTATGGTGCCTTTAGTGTTGTATGTTAGAAATTGTTTATGTATGGCATGCCAAGTTTTTTACGGACTTCATTGTCTGAGCAATGTGGATATCAAATCTCAGATTACTATCAATGATCACACCAAGAAGTTTATTGTGGCTTACTGGAGAGATAACTGTATTGTTTGAAGATGAGTTATTGAAAGAGGGGGGCACAGTGTTAGTGTCAGTGGATCTTGTGGGTCGAAAAAGCATAAGCTTAATCTTATTGGGGTTAAGAATAAGCTGAGCATTGGTTAGCTAGGATTCTTCTGCTAAGAAAGACTGCTGTGTTATATGTTGAAGTTGTTGTAATGCTGGTGCAGTGCAAATTAAAGTGGAATCGTCAGCATACTGGATGAGGGATGCATGCAGGGTAGCAGTATAAAGGTTGTTAGTAAATAGTGTGAAGAGGACAGGACCAAGGATGGAGCCTTGTGGGACTCTGAGAGTGACCAGTTGTAGAGGTGAGAGATTTTGCTGCCATTTTACAGCCTTTTGGCGTCAAATAAGATAATCTTGGTACCAAGCCAGTGCAGAATGGCTGAGTTCAGACCGAGTAATTAGGAGTTTGTTGTGAGAGACAGTGTTGAAAGCTTTGGAAAGATCAAGAAAAATAGAGGATACCAGGTTACCATTACTTCTGTGCTTGTTAATGATGTTAGTGAAGGACATCAGAGCAATAGTAGTGCTGTGTTTAGGTGAGAATCCATGTTGAGTGTCCTATAGAAAGCGGTTAGTTAATAGATAGTTTAGTAGTTGAGAGTGGATACATCGCACTAAAATTTTTGATAGCGTGATAACATTGCTGTTGGACAGCTCTGCTGAGTTTCCACCTTTGCATAATGGGATAATATGCAACATTTTCCAGATGGTTGGTACATTGTGCTTGGAGACAGACCGATTAAGGATTGATACTGGCTAGGAGACTGTGTAGGCTGAGATTTTAAGATACTCTGCAGGTAGCTGGTCAGCTGCAAGGGTTGTAGGCTTGGGCTTTTTTAGATATTTTTTTATGATATCTGTAGGGACTGGTTTAAAAGAAAAGTTATTGCTGTCCTGATTTTTTATTGTGAGGTCACAGAGGAGAAGAGCCATTGTTATTTGCTAGGACTAAGATGGATTCTGTGGAATAGTTATTAAATTGAGTTGCTATGCTGTCTTTAGCATTTGTGATTGATGGGGAGGGTGTGCTAGTTTGCCCTGGCTAAAGAATTGTTTTATTACTGACCACAACTGTTGTGGTTTATTGTGGTGTTTCGTTTGGATTGTACTATAATATTTAATTTTATCTAGTCTAATTTGATTTTTTGGCTATATTCCTTAGTTCTAAGTATTTCTGCTTACTGGCTGTTTTGTTAGTGTGCCATGCCTCCCAAGCCTTGTCTCTAGTTTTTAATAGATGCCTTGTTTCCTTGGTTAGCCATGGGACATAGCTGGACTTTATTCTTAATGTCCATGGACGGGCTAGCTTGTCTAAGATTCAAAGATGCTGAGGAAAGTAGTGTTAAAAAAGTTAATGGCTTCCTGTAAAGGGAGATTTTGAGTGGTGGCCAATTACAATGCTTAAGTGTGGAAATGAATTCTTTAGAATGGAAGTTTCTTTTATTTCAAATTTGGTGGTATGTGTTACGTTTTAAAGGATTTATGCAGTGTCTGAGAAGGTAGGTAGGGAGGTGGTCACTTAGGGTGTCTGGTAGGCAGGCTGATTGAAGAGAGGGGATGGGTCTGTTGGTTAAGATACAGTCCAAAATGGACTCTCTTTTAGACTTTTGGTCTATCCTAGTAGAGAAATAGATCAGTTGGGCGAAACCATTGAGGTTTATGAGATTTGTTGGATTCTGGGAGTCGCAGGTGTACCAGTCAAGACTGAAATTACCCAGAATGATAGTTTCTTGTGGAAGGGTTTCTGATGCACACTGCAGAATGTGTGCAATAGTAGGGAGGTCATTTCCAGGACAGATGTAGGCATCTAATACATTCAAGTGTTTTCTGGAATTAATTGTAAGTTTAATAAACATTATTTTTGCATTACTGAAGTCAGGGGTGGCTAGATTTATGGGCTCTAGGCCGAGTAGGCTACGCCAACACCTCTTTTGCTTTTTCCTGTCTAGCCTTAGAATATTGTATCCTTGTGGTATAATTTCATTGTTGCTGACTTCAGGTTTTAGCCCTGTTTCAGTTATTAGGGCAATGTCTGGAGAATAAAGAGAAATTGTAGCATGCAATTCTTGAACTTTACGTATACTTCTAATGTTGATATTTAGTGGCAATAGGTCAGTAACTTGTCTAGGGAGGTTTAGAAAACTCTAGGTCTGGGTGTTAGAAGAGGAAATGGGGTGGGTTCTATTTGTTTTGGGACTGGGATTACGGTGAATATCTCCACTAAGAATGAGTTGGGATGCTGTGTGTGATATTAGTTTTAGGAAGTTAGGTATATACTTATTGTACTTTAGAGAAATGCATGAGGAAGATTGTTGTGACAGAATAGTGTAAGAGGCTTGCTCAATGTATGTGATGTTGAAGATGGATGGTTCTATTAACAGTTTTAGGTGTTGCTTGTTCTGAGGGTGTGAGGGTATTAGTATAGGTAGGGGCTAGGTTGATTGGATGGTAGTGGTATGAAGTTAAATAAGCTGTTACAGTAAGGAAAACGAAGTGTGTTGAATACAGGGGTAACATGATGTTTTTGGTAAAAATTGTTCTTTGATTTAAGTTATACTGATAAATGTGTGTGTAAATAAAAGGGGGGCTTTAAGGGGATATAATAGTGAGTTGAACCTGGGTTTAGTTTGAGGTATATGGGGATTTAATGAATTCTGAAGTAATTGTTTTTTGAGTTTGGTTTAAGGTGTAGAGTTAGGTTTGGGTGTCTTCTTGTTGGCATGTTTAATGTGTTGCAGGAATTTCTGGTTTTGGAGAAAAAGTACTATTGGGTTGTGATTCACTTATTTGGTGTTATTTGAGGTACTGGTGAATATGTGTAGTTAAGTGGGTTTTAGATTGTATTATGAGTAATACTTGGTTAATTAGTGTTGGCTAATTGGGTATTTGTGTGTGACTGACTAACAAATAATTGTTGATGTGGTTAGGTCAAGGTAAATGTGGGTGTTATGGAGGTGGGAACTGGGCGTAGGGTAGGGGACTGGAGTGAGTCCAAGCTGAGCAAGGGCAAACAGGTTTTGGTCTTGCGTGATCCTTGAATTTGGTTCTTCTCATTCTATCAGCCACAGAGAAACAGCAAAGGTTAGTGCATAAGCACTATTCTGGCTTATAATGCTTGACCAAATTGCAGTACAGATTGTAGGGAAAGACTTTAGAGTTTGAGCAGCTATTTATCTTTACTTTCTTTTAGTATACTTGGGAGATGCTAGAGTTAAACAAATTAACCTGTATTGGGCTATTTTGTAATTATATTTAGAAAGGGGGAAATGGAATAAAGTTCTATGCTGCTGGCCCAGGCACCGTGCTCTCCGATTTGCAGTTTCAGACAGAAAACAAATGGTTGGTTTAGGCTAGTAAAGTGAAATGACATTCAGTCCATGTGGTGTATGTTCTTCACAGGTTGAGTTAGTTCCCAGCTTTTACAAATCAACTAGAAGTCACCGCGTTGATGATTCAGGGTTGGCTTTGACAGTGAAAGTACTTAGGATTACTAAAAATGATATAGAGATGTACAGTTTGAGGATGGTGAAAAATAAACAGCTCTAGACATTTGAAAAACAGCTTTATTCTAGTTTCAACAGTATAAAATTGGCACATGCATCTATGGTGATGTATCTACTCCTTAGAATCTTTCTACTTACACATTTAACCTGACACTAAAATACAAATTGAAAATGAATGCATACAAATTGAAAACGAATGCAATGGCAACGCTGCTTCTTACTCTAAGCAACTCCGATCACAGCTGTGCATTTAACATAGAAATGTACCTCTCACAGGGTAAAGAAGCTTATCATAACAATAAATTTAGAGTTGAATACTCTTAAAATACTGCTTCGTTCTACTTTTCAAGTCACAGCTGAGCATTTTAAGCAGCAGATAACTTTGCATCTATCAATGGAAGTAAATCTGTATGAGTTTTTTTTCACTGTCTCATTCTTCTACAATTCAGTTCACAGCAGAGGTATTACAACAGCAATAACCTAACTTCTAGCAGTACATGTAGAAAACCTGAAATCACTTATTTTACTGCCGCTTTTATTTTTAGGTAACAATGTCTATTATTTACTGTAGAACAATTTACAAGCGTGTGTTTAACAATAGCTCATAATATATGCTTTATAAACTGCCAGCAAAGGCATAAAAACCATATCATCTTGAGAAAGAAGAAAAAGATCTGTCAGATAGCAGTATAACTATGGCACTTTAGTGTGATAGACCCCTTTCCCTTAAAAAATCTCCTAAAGGAAGCAAACACACCATGAACAGTAGATGGCCTAAGACATAACCCTGTGGTACTCCACAATCCAGATTGTACAAAGAGGAGGAATTAATGAAAAGAACTTATGCGTATGACCTGAGATGTAGGAAACAAACCAATAAAGAATCATATAAACAATATCACAGTAAGTTTATAAATGTTCTAGAAGAATGCCATGGTCCACTCTAGCAAAGCAACACTGTACAGTGGCCCTGGTGTCATAATTAGAAGATTGATGACTTTTATATGAGTAGTCTCAGTACTATGTTGTGTGTGTAAGCCTGACTGAAAGGGATCCATCAGTCCACTAATTGCAAGACAGGTCTCTACTTACCTATAGATGACATTCTCTGTAACTTCCCAAAGAAGAGAGGTATTTCTCAAGATTTTGATACAATTTTTTTACAACTTTTTTTAAGCTGATGGAAAAAAAAAAGGTCCCTATCAGTTCAGCAAAAAATCAGTTCCTCAAACCGCATTTTTAGTGCAATTATATCGAACATGCCTTTCAACGAACTGTTCATACTGAGATCGCAGTACAGTGAGGATCGGGAAATTTGCACTTTCCCCACTACAGTGCGATCTTGGAGTTGGTATATATAATTAGCAGGGGTTCAGCACCACAGCCCCCCATATGAGGGGAATTCAATGAACAGCATTTCCGATAAAATACAATTTGTTGAAGTGACGCTTCACTGAAGTGATATAGACCGGGAAAAATCACCATCCCTCAAAGATTAAACCAGGATCTGATAAATTATTAGTCCCAGCAAATTAAGACTGAGACCAACCCTGATAGGCAAGGATCTAGCCTTTATGTTGTCAGTTGCAAATAAGTGATGGGCAAGGATCCAGCCTTCACGTTGTCAGTTGCAAACAAGTAATAACAGTAGTGAACTCTTCAAAACAGGGAATATCAAACACCAATCAGGACGCAGTTAAGAGACAGGGTAGAGTCACTTCACTATCTTTGGGGTCAGCAGGTGGAAGAACAGATCTTATGTGGGAATCTTGTCAGCAAAGAACAGAGCAGGAGCCTCATGTTTTGAGTTAGATAATGCTCTTCTAGTGATCTTACAAGCTATGCTGCACAGTCTCTCCACAACCTACAAAAGCATTGGCTGTTCAATTAGCTGCTACAAAAACTAAAAACAAAAGAATATAAATAAATACATAAATATACCTTTTTCAGGAAATCTCCACCAGGTAGATGGCATAATGTTTATCAATGATCAAGTTTTTCATTCAAAGTCCCACTCGATACCAGCAATACTCCAACCCGTGTCCTTCTCTACACAACAGCCAGAGATCAAAATCAAACCAAGGTTCACATATCTTAGTAGAGACTGAATGAACTTGACCTGAGGATAAGTACACAATAGCTGAGGAAATAAAGTTGTTATAATCCCTAACACATCTGGTGTATCAGCACCATTCTCTGAAGGTAACTGAAGGAACAAAAAAAAAAAAAAAGCTCAGAACTAATATGACTAGTGCAGCGAACCCTCAGTTCAAGAGTAGGTGGATTATGATGTGGCAGTTCCTGGCTGAAGTGAACCAGGAAATGGTCAGACCAGGAGACTCACTCCACCACATATGATATCATCAAAACCAATAGGAAGAAGAGTCTGATGAATGTCCTAATGTGTGTATTGCTGAGATAATAACAGGAACAAACCCAACGCCTTTCCTAACACAACTAAACTCTCCAGCCAAAACACTGACTCATCATCAACTGAGATGTTAAAGTCATCTACCACTACATAAACAAAGAAGTTAAATGAATTGTTGTAGAAATGTCCTTGCATAATCTGGTGGAGGGTAAACAAAAAAAAAATTACAGTTTGCTCCTACAATCTGCACATGCTCAAGAGTCGGTCTCTATAGTGTCAGCTTCAGTCTGTAACCCTAACCCTCCTTGGGCACTACATAACCAAGAAACTGGGAGGGATGGCAGCAACCAAACACAGATCAAAGTTCTCAGCCAACCATGTCATCACCACAAATACAATGGCAGCATGTCAGATACAATCCCTGTTTTATTGCAGATGGACCTTGCATTACAATGCAGTGCCCCTAAATGGGCCTTGGGAGAGTAGCTCCATGATACCTGCCAAATATGACGTAAAGGGGCTCTGAGTAGCATTAGGAGATGAACTCTGATGGTTGCTATCAGTAACATTGCATAAAATCTCCCACCCCACTACTGTTATGTGCCCACAAGCACTCAACTGACCAGATTAGCCACCCTAATTTTTATGTAAAAAACATAAATTTCTTCAAAGCTGGAACAAAGGTGAAGGCAGCCTGGGTAGGATGAAAGGGTATAATGCCATTAGTAAAGATCTACCATAGTATAAAACTATAACAAAATTTATTTGGAATGTAAAAAAATTAATGCAAAGCAGACATGTTCATTAAATGCCAATAAGTAAACCAGAACAGCAGAATAAAGCAAACTAAAACGGACAGTAAAACAATAAAATAAACTGCCCAGGGACTGAACAACAGTACAGGTCAATTGGAAAATGTTAAGTTAAAATACAATAAAACAATAAAATAGTCTGATTTAGTCAGGATGTACTCCAATAGCAAAGAAAGAATGAAATTCTGGAGGCAAAGACAACAAAGAAGAAAAAGGTAAAATGCCTGCTAAAACCTAACATTAGCTTGCGTTCTTGAAGAAATCACAGGCATCTAAGGTCTACTCCATGTTACCACCACAGGATTATATAAGAGCTAGACCACTAAATTGCAAAACTCACATCAACTACCAGGAAGCCACTATCCAAAGTCAACCTGAATAATCCACTATTCTGAAGATCTGGTAAGCCAGCAGTTAATCGGAGATAGCAAATCACCAGTAATAAAATCTGTCCATAATGTTAGCATGTGTAGATGCAGCAAAAAAGGAAATAGCCACAGTGATTACCACAATAACACTCAGTAGCACTTTAAACCAGATAAGACAAGTACCCAATAGTGCACTAAGGAGCTCTGCCTTTACAAGGTCTTGTCCAGCCTGTGTCCTCAGCCAAGCATGTCATCTGACAACTGATCTAGATTCCCTCTCCTACAGTATGCATTGACAGCATCATAGCCACACTTTTTGAAGTGCTTGACAATGTGAGAACTTGACAACTTGAGAAGAAAGCTCACATAGCTCGAGCATCTCCTGTTAGAGGTCCACGTCTAAGATCCCTTATGCTTTCACATTCATTATTTCCAGCAGGGTTTGGAGGTAAACAAGTATGTTGGTCATGCAGATAAGGGTCTAAAGCCCAGGTTAGCAGACATGTACACCTTCTTCCCAAAAATTTCAAGTATTCTACTCTCCTTGTCATTGGGAATCAGATTCCCTTGCCAGAATCCAGGTGCACTACTTGAGAAGAAAGATCACATAGCTCAAGCTGGATCTATCAAAGGATCATTGTAAAGTAACTTACTGAACTCCATGCCTTGTAAAACTGGTGAGGTTTCTTAGGAGCAGGAAGGAGGAACTAGCAAGATATATTGCAGAACACATCCTCCAGGACACCCAAGGCTGTAACTAAATCAAGAGCTTTAGGGTCAGACAGACATGTGAAAGCTTTTTATCAGAGCTGTTCCTCTGGTGGGGGATGCAGAGGATAGTGTGTCCTCGGTGTCAGACTTGTAGAATAAAGGAGATGGAAACTCTGCAACTTAAGACATGACATTCTCCACAGAGTCTGTGGAATAAAATCCTCAACCTATAGTTCAAACTGTATTCTTTTTAAAAGGAATATGACAAATCAGGAATTTCCATGGCAGGCTGCTGGGTAGAAATCTGAGAAGGGAATTGGGCTAAGGCCCCAATCAGTCTACGTTGAGGCAAGCTGCCAGTCACAAGTTTGGTCTTTAGAGCTTTATGTCTTGGTTTAATCAGATGACAATGTCCTGGATGTTTGGCTGGATGGCTGCAGGGGAGCAGTCATGACCTCAATGTTGTCTCCAGGGAACCTCCTTGCACACAAAATTTGAGGTGAAACTCCCCCACTCTGAAATCAAAACTTGCATGTCACATGCTGATGCCCTCGGAGGGCCCACAATGGCAGCTGGAAGCTTCATTTCGGAAGGACAAGTTTGAAGCCAATAGCTGAGTGGTCACACCAAAGGCCTTGGTTGAAACAGACACCAAGGACAGGGGCTGCAAACATGCCTCTCCATGCCTGGTATTGCCAGAACAAGAGAATGCAGGAAGCATACACATCTTTAGTGTCCTTGTATTTGTTACTAGGACACTTTGCTGAGTGTTTTTGCTTAGGTGACTTGGTTTTCAGAGGCCTTAATTGACATCACTGTAGTACAGAACCACATACGTGCCCTCTTTTGAGCTGCAAATTCCCACAGAGACTTAGCCTTTTTGCTGAAGATCCTTGGGAGTGAATGAAGTATAGTGCAAACAAGAGTCTATGTTATGTTGACCATGGCAGGAAAAGCATTGCAAATAAGTGTGTGGTATTTGCTTTCCACAATCTCTGCAATGATTTAAGTTAATTGAATACTTTACTTTTAAAGCAGAGCTAGACATCAAGATCAACCACTATCAGAATTCGGGGGGGGGGGGGGATTCCCTATGCTGCTCTTATCTGTACTCTGGATGAAGGCCAGTTGGACTGACACCAACACAATTGTGAAGTGCATCAAGTGCACCTGACTATGTAGAGAGAAAAATATGGACAAGATGTCAGACAATGCCCCTCTTATACCACCAAAATGCTAATGCTGCTGTGGGAGGGAGTCAGTCAAAGCCACTGGCAAAAGGTAAACAGCAAGAAGTTGAGCTGACTGCAGGCAGGATATCCTACTTATTAGGGCTACAACATGAAATAGTGCTGGTGATCAGTGGTCATGCAAAAAAAAAAAAAAAAAATTTCAGAGCACTGAGATTCTCTAGCAGTTGTCAGTTCTTTTTGTCTAAAATCCTGAAAATGTTCCTCCTGTTTTTCTCTTGGTGGTGAGGGGGGGGACCTTGCAATGAGAATGTGGCTGCGTGGCCTAAGAAACTGAATGAACTGGGATGGAAGTCAAGTGAGATTTCTCCCAATTTAGCATTAGCCCTAGGGATGCCTATAAGCATTAGATTCAAAATTAAGCATTACCAGCTTAGGTGGTAAAGAAAAAACACAAATGCTTCTGATGTAATGTACACAAACACTGATGCCATACACACTGTAAATGTCCTTAGAGCAGTTGTCAAGCTAAAGATGAAAGACATAACTGAAAGTGGTGATGGCCCACCCTGTATGTGATGCATTTTCTTTTGCAAGATGGGTGAAGAGAATTATGCAGATGGGGAATAACTCCATATCAACAATGACCATGCATTCTTGAAAAATCAATAGAAGCGAGAAAGAAATATAATCATTTTAGTACCTTCATAAATTTAGATTTGTCAGATCTTGAATTCATCTAAAATGGTCTTTTGTGTGTGTGTTTTCTTTTCCTGTTGCACAATGATAAAGAATCCTGATCAGAAACATCTGCTTTCTCATAATGGGGAACTGATTCCACTGTCTTTTTTGTAACGATTTTAAAACTATTTCCAAGTCAAAATACAACTTTATTTAGGCTCATAGGTGTGTACTAGGCTAATGGTCCTGAAGCCTTTACAAGCCTAGTCCACAGAAGTGCCCTGGCATCGTGCCACCCAATGTTAGTTCCCAGTGAACTTTCTATTTCCCATCCACTCATCAAGATTTCTCTTGAAGAGGGCTAGTGAGGTGTTCTACTTGACATGTATGGGAAGTCTATTCCAGAGCATGGGCAGTCTCTGGGTTATGAACCTGTCCCTCCAGCATGTTCTGGTGATTGTGATAATGATCTGGAGGTCTCTGGAGCATGCAGTGTGGAGGTATTTGGATTTCTTTAGATGTAGCATTTCTAACTAAGCTGGGTCAGACATAGCTTTGTAAGTCAAGCAGAGATCGTCTCTTAGTAGACGATATGAGACAGAGAACAGCTGGAGTTTTTTTGTCTGTTCATGTAGGACATGTATTTAAGGCCTAGGATTTTTTTATTAGGTACTTTTGTGGCCTTTCCAGCTGTTGCATGTGTCTAGTGAGGTAGATGCCAAATGGGGCATTATACTTGATATTTGGCCTAATGAGGGAAGAGTAGAGAGAGATGATGACCTCTTTCTTCCTGGATGCAAAACCCTTGGTAAAGAAATGTGCCACATAGAAGGACTTTCTGACAACAGTGGCAATGTGGTGGTTGAAGGAGAGGTTGCTTTCAACCTGTGCCCCAGATCTTTTATAACGCCTTCAGTGTTCAGTGGCCTCCCATCGATGTGGTAATTAGTGGGAACTGAGCTTTTCCCAAAGGGGATGATGACTTATTTTTTGGCATTAAGCTTAAGGCCATGGTTTCAACACTAGTCATTGGTCTCAGTGAGGCCTTTCTGTAGGATGTCTACATCACTTGGGGAGTTAATAATGGCTCCCAGCTTGCAGTCATCTGTGGACTTGGTCAGCCAGAGTCCCTCCGTGTTGGCCTGAACTTCTGAGAAGTAGATGCCAAACAGGAGAGGACCCAGGACCGATCCCTGTGGGATTCCACTCGTGACTGGTCGGGCATTCTGAATTGGAGTCTGCTACTTTCACACTGTGCGTTCTGTGAGCCATTTTGCAACCCACCTAGTGATATAGGGGTTGATGCCTAGTTTGGTGAGTTTGTCATTAACTCCTGAGTGGGGAATGGTATCAAAGGCCTTGGCCAGATCGAGGTAGGCTGTATGAACTGCCTTGCCCTCATCCACTGCTCTGGTGACTGACTCAAAGAAGTCAACCAGGTTGAGCAGGCATGATCTACCTTTCAAAAAACCAAATTGCATGGGATCTAGAGTTTGGAGATTCCCTATATCCTTGTTAATTAGGTCCATGATGATGAGCTCCATTCCATCCTTACATATCAAACTCATCAGGCTAATGGGGCGATAATTCCCAGGGTCTGTAGTCACTCCCCCTTTATGGAGAGGGATGACTGCAGCAGTGCGCCATTTGGTAGGGACAAAGCCTAAGGTGAGGCTGTGATTGAACACAGCACACAGATGTGGTGCCAGTTCACATTGTAGTTCATGTAGAACACATCCAGGGATATTGTCGGGTCCCATGGAAGCTGTATTCCTGGCCTTGAACAATGCAACTTTAACCTGTGCTGCGGTAATGCTGGGTGTCTTGCATTCCTCCGGTATTGTGAGTGGTCCTTTGGGGGGGAGGGGTAAAGTTGGCACTGAATCTGTCAGACAGTATGTTGGCAATTATCTGTTGACTCAGTATAGGAGGTACCATTGTGCAGTAACTCAGAGCAAACCTGGGTATTGCCATGGAAATTCTTGATATAACTATAGAAGGCTTTGTGTTTTTTAGTGTCTGATGCAATTCTGTCTTCATAGCTGGCTTTAGAGGTTTTGGTGATGGATCTCAATTTTTTGTTGAGGGTAATAAGGGAGTTTTTCCAGTCTTGGGACTTCACCTTTTTCTGCAACAGTTTCTTCCTTCTGTTGTAGAGTTTATTAATGGCAGGGGACCACCAGATTGGCTTCATTTATTTGGAGTTTTGGAGGAGAGTGTCTTGGTTCTGTTGGGTATGGCTAGTTCCATGTATCTATGTACGTGTTTGTACAGTGCATTGGTGTATGATTCAGCAGGCATGCATCTATTTTCCAGTGGCATGGGTGCCGTGAAGTTAGCTACCTCTGTTTTAGGAGCTTTGGAGAAGCTTTTCTTGGTGGTTACCTTTGTGGGGCGTGAGATGTGGATTTCCATGGTGATTATTTTGTAGTTGGATCTAACCAGGGAGGAATTGACTATTGGTGTTGAGCAAAGGTTGCCCATGTTAGTAATAACCAGGTCAGGAAGGAGCTGGTCTAGGGAATTGGAATTGATGAATTCCAGGAAGCGTTGGGTCAGTGTATTTGTGCACGATTAGTTTTCCCAGTTGATGGAGGGGTAGTTGAAGTCATCTAGTATGAAAGTGTTAGGTTGGACCCTAATAGTTTCCAGGGTGCTAAGGAATGTGGAGTGAGTCTTGGGGCATGGTTGGGGACTTATAGCAGGCTACAACCTGAATCCCAGTCTTACCCAATGTTGTTTTACCTAAGTATTTCAGATGCATTATGCTGGGCTACTAGTTTGAAGGTGTGCATATCCTTTATGAATATGAAGACACCACCACCTTTGGAGCTTTGGTCCATGTTCTGGGGCAGAAAGTTGTGGAATGAGTTATAGCCTGGCAGCCCAGGGGTGCTTTTTACTGCTTTAAACCAGGTCTCTGTTACAGCACAAATGTCAATGTTCTCCATTTTGAGGAGTGCTTTGAGCAAGTACATCTTGAAATTTAGACTTCTAGCGCTGAGCAGCATAACCCTCAGATTGCATTTATTTATAGCTGTTATGGTGGTATTATGGTCTTTGGAACATCGCCTAAAAAAGGCACTATAAGGGTGGCAAGAGCCTTAGCCAGTATCCAGAAACCCAGGGGTGACAGATGCAGGCCATCTCTGGCAAAGCATTGAGGTCTGTCAATCATGTCATCCCAAGCAGGCAGATACTGGATCCCCTTCGAATGACACCAGAAACTTAGTCAATTGTTGAAGTCAATCATTTTCTGTTTGTACTGCGGTATCATTCTGGGCAATGGTAGGATGCTGCTCAGGGCTAGGGTCATACCTGCCTGGGCCACATAATCCGAGAGCTTCTCCATGTCTCTTTTCATGTAGCCCAGGGAGGTGTGTCTCAGGTCATTCACACCCACATGGGCAGTGACAGAGCCATACTTGTACTTACTGTGGAGTGACCTGAGTGAGTGCGTTATATGTTGGATTCTGGCACCTGAGAGACAGCTGATTATTACCTTCTCCTTAGTCAACCTAGTAAGTGGAACATCAATGTGGCTCACTATTGAGTCACCTATTATTAGTGTATTGGGCAAGCTGTTTTGCCTTAAGTGCTTATATTGAGGGGCACACTGTGTAGATGAGCCATGTGTCTTGTGATTTGTGCTGTGTTGTGGTGGTCAAGTGCATTTCTGCCTTAGATGTCTCTGCAGTTTGGGTAGATTTCTATTGAGAGCCTCCGCAAAGGTGGGTGTTTGGTTTGTGTTTTTATGAGAGAACTGTGATGGTGGGTGTTCTGGAGGGCTATTTGTTGCATGGTCTTGACTTAAGATTGCATGCCTTCCAATTTGGATATTAAGTGCATCTCTCACAAGTCGGAGTGTTGGGAGGTAAGAGAAGAAGGTTGTCTGTGTACATGAGACAGTTGCTACACTGCCTCAGAATGCCCCAGTTCACCAGGTTAATAGCAGCAATCACATGGAACTGACCTTTAGATATGCCAGGAGGGATATGTCATTATTACTAAATACTGGAGCTGTTTCTTATATATTCCTTTTACAGGAAAAATGTCATTCAAGGTGTCTGAGTTTGTACAGAGCACTGCCAAACACTTGAGGGGAAACTAATACATAGACCCTGAAAATTTAAGGATGAAGTATTTAGGCAGATATTCTGAAGTTAGGAAGAAATCAAGCAGCACTTACTAAAAAATAAAGAAGCAGCTTGTCAAGAATGATGAAAATAGGGGAGTTGCATGAATGGCTACTACTAAGGCTGGTCTCAACACAGCTTCACTCTGTTGGGATACAATACTCCTTTGCTTCTTCTCTCACTAGAAGCAAAATGTTAGCACCAGTCCCAAGAAGAGAAGCAGGCCACGGAATGATTGGTGATCCACAGTCTTGTCCTAGATGATACAAGGGTCTGCAGGCTTGTAGCCTTTTTCTGGTAGATGCCTCAAACAGCAACCAGACCAATCAGGTACGTAACAGACACTCTCTCTCCAACCATAAAGAGTCCGGAATCAATGCACTCTACTCCTACGCTCACCGGGATCAGAATATAAGCACAGATTCCAAAGCTGTCACCTATAAAGCAGTTAAGCTTTCTGGTGATCAGCAGTCTCCAGGAAATAATATAACTGCACTCCTTCTCTCACCAGGAGAAAACAGAAGCACTAATCCCAAGATGACTACTGAGAGGCAGAATGTGGGCTCTCCACTAACTGGTGGTCGTGCAATAGATGCTTAAAGGTAAGATGAAAAAAATGTTTTATCCTAAAGACTGCAGTGTGCACTAGAGGAGTTAGATGTGAAAGTAGGTAACTTAAGTTTTACCTGTCTAAAAAGTTAAGTTTTAGTTGAGAGTCACTACTTTAAAACAGCAAGATAGATTGAAAGGGGGTGGTCACTTTTGTATTCTGGTACTAAGGAATACAGTAGGATGGCCAATAAAAAATAGGGTCTATATTAGATCAGCGAATGCTTAAAAAAGCGAACGCTGATTGATCAACCTTATGTAAGCGAAAGCTTACAATCTCAAACTGTCAGATCAGCGATTTTTTTCCTAGGGAAAAAAATCGCTGATGCAAAACACATACACACAACACAAGCGCACCAAACAAACAGAAATCCACACACATACACCTAAAATCTGACACCTAACCCTACACTAAACTATGCACACACCACTAACTATCCACTTACCTTAACCCAAACCCTAACCCTAAGATCCATCGCTATCGCACACTCACCTCATCCGCTCCCTAACCCTAACTCACCTAAACCCACCCTAACCCTCACGTCCACACAATCGCACACATACCTAAGCCGAGCCCTAACCCTAACTCACCTAACCCACCCTAACACTCACATCCACACAGTCGCACACTTACCTGAATCCGACCCGTAACTTTCCACCACAGCACTGAAAATACCGAAGCAACAGAAACGGACAACCAAATTCTTTCCCTAGGAAAAATTTGGGTTTCTGTTGCTTCGATATTTTGAACATTCGCTTAAATAAGGTTGATCAATCAGAGTTCGGTTGTTTAAACATTCACTGATCTAATATAGACCCAAACAATAGTTGAAGAGGAGTGATTTCACAAAATGATAATTTTGTGCTTACCCACACCAGCTAGTAAAAGCAGAGTGGAAATGAGATATATGGTCAAATTAACATAAGGGGCAGGCAGCTAGAAAGACAGTGGTGTTTAAGAACACAACAGTAACCGGGTGGGAAACATTTCTGTCTGACTCACAAGAGACAAAGCTGTGGTCTCTTTTCAAGTTTCAGTATGCAGTTAAAAGCAGAATACAAGTAAAACACAGTGTAAAGAAAACAAATCACAGTATACAAAATAGAAAAAAGCAATAAAGGATAACAAAATACAAAGCAAACTAACCTTTCCCTCACAGCAAACTGCAGCAGAGTCTGGGTGAGCCTTTCCAGTAAAGCACTGAAATGTTTTATTTTACCCCTTAAATATAAGGTTTAGTTCCTAGCTCCACCCTTTCAGTTCAGAGATGATTAATCTTAACTGACCTGTTCTAACTTATGTGCAGTGGCGGCTCGTGCCATTGGACTGCAGGACTGCAGACCCCCCAGTTGAAAAGAACAGTTTAAAAATATATATTTATATTTATAAATTATTATTTAATGTTTACTGCTGGCTGGCAGCTGAGCCTCTAAACGAGTCTGACTGACTCGCACAGACCTGGAACTGGGACTGTGCATGCTCATAGAGTTCCATTTTTTTTTTTTTTTTTTTTTTTAAATAAATCTCTCTAAATCTGGACTGCAGTCCAGATTAAGGAAAGAAGGCATCAGTGTGATGCCCAGAAGGCTATGCGGTTGACCACACAGTAAAACAGAAGGGGGACAGACTGCTATGTCCACAGTCATGTACGTGATGCGGACAGCTGCATAGCTACTGATTGGTTCTTGCTCTCTTCCCAAAAAAAGAGAGTGAGAAACAATCAGCAGTAGCACAGTACTTTGGTTGCTACCATTACTGAAACAAGTTTCAAACAACTTGTTTGCTTTTTTCTTGCTTTATGGAGAGTTTTTGATCCTAACATCTTGATCAGATGCACAGTCACTCATTTTTAACTTTATTAATACAGAGGTAAGTGTCTGACTCCTTATTGTCCATGACATATTTATTTATAGATTGGGAGACCGAGGAAGCTCATTCGGCAAACGGCAATTCCCTGTCAGGAAAGATGATGTTTTTATATAGTAGTCATGTCATGTTATGTTATCTAGACAAAGACATGAGATGTTTGAAAACTTCCTTAATCTTGAGGTTTGTTTGCGTAATTTATTTTTATTTTTCTGATGTTACTGAGCACTATATTCTGATACATTTTGCACTGGCTTGCCTATTTTTTTTTTTTTAGTAAAACAGTGGTTAAAGGGGAGGAGTAACTATGGTAATAAATCTTATTTGCAATCAAGGAATGCTATGTCAGAATCTAGTTAAAATCTGGTGAAACACTCTGAATTAATTAAAATTTACAGATGACTTATGATACCTTCTAGCAATAACTCCATTTGCTAGTTCTTTAAGGTTACACCATGATCTCAGAATCTTAATGCAAAATTTTGAGTTAAGGGATGTTGACTGATGTTTTGATGCCTTTTTAAAGTCTTAAGCGGGAATATTTTTTACTCAGATTAGTAGCAGCACTATACTTCTGCGGTGGTGCAGCGGTAGCGTTGTTGCCTCACAGCAAGAGGTTCTCCCGTTCGATTCACGGCTTGGGTTGGGAGTGCCTTCTGTGTGGAGTCTGCATGTCCTCCCCATGGTCGAGTGGGCGTTCAAAAGACATGCGTTGAATGGGTGTGCCTTCATTGAAGGTTGGGCGTCGGGCTGGCAACTCAACACCATATAAAAAAAAACAACTGCCAATCATTAGCGGACCGGAGTTCCGCTGTGGCGAACCCTAACTGGGAAAAGCCGAAAGACAAACAACAACTATTAGTTTTAGTATTATTAGTATAAGCTGCTTCCACTATGATAATAAGTACTTGTAACTAAGATTTGATGGTGAAACTGCATTCATTATGATAAGTTTTAGACCACTTTATAAAAGTGAAATGTGCATTATGAATCATGAGAAACTTTGAACAATATAATAAAAGGAAAAAATAACTATCAGAAATACTGTAATGACAAATTGCAAATATAAATTGTTTATTTGAGCTACTTACAAAGTGTGTGTTTACTCAATGCTTTCTATTAAGCTTCAACTAAAAGCAGATCAAGTATTTAAGCAACTGCAACAACTGCAGATACTCGTAATAGAACAGAGACATGACAATCTTGAAAAATCTATATTATGTTTATGAGCATTTTCTTTTACTTCCTTTTAGCTTACATAAATTAATATATAATGTTCTTAAACGTGTCGACATACTAACATGATAACATGCACCGAATACTTTCATACAGTGTCCTTTTTGCACTTTCACATAACTATGTGTGTGCACGTCTGCATGTCTGAGTGCAAGTACTTGCTACCAGTTGCTTCTCTCATACTTAAAGACCAGTGAAAACTCTTTTTCCCCCAAGTGGGAGTGCTCTCTCCTTTGCTTTTAAAAATGCTGCCAAGTCAACACACTGGAGGCTTCAGTTATTCTAGATTTAGTCACAGTTCTCAACCTCTTGTTCCTGAATAAGGGACAAATCTAGAAAGACAATGAAGCAACCAGGGACATTTTCTAAGATATCTGTACTATTAAGAAATATGACAGGATAGGAAGAGGTGAAATATCACACATTTTATGATTTTCCTAAGTGAAAAAAGGTCTGTAACTGTAATTTCTGCCATTCTTTATTAAGTTATTATACAATAAAGCAATTCTTTGGAAACAGAATGTGAGGGCCTGGAAGCAGTGACAGAGATTTTATTTTCCTAATGCTCAAGGATTGCTGCAGGTGACTGTAGCCATGAACTTAAAAGATGTTCACTTCATGGAAGGAAAGCTTTGGCAATTCTGCCCAAGATATTAAAGAACAGGCTCCATTGTGTACAGGGATAAGTCCTGACTGCATCACAGCTGCTCCAAGTTTGATCAGCAGCTCTTGCTTAGGAACAGCCAAGCAAAGTGGGTGGGTCTGAGTGGCTCATGTCCATTTGCTCACCCTGCAGGAGGAAAAATGAGAGGGAAATGTGCTGAAACATGCCCCTGCAGTTGACTTCTAATGGATACTTGGGATATGTTGGAAGGGATTGTCTATAAAGGGGAGTGGACAATGACTGAGTTGCTTATGAATGCCAGGATGAGATGATGCATTACCCATTGCCCACTTCATGCGAACCTGTAGGATATTATGTTATATGTGTGAGGTGGAGAGTTTGGGCCTTGAAGAGGATGCATTGATTTTGTCAGGTGCTGAACATGGAAAGAGAGAGAGACTGCAGAAGGAATGTTGGGTCTGATAGACATAGCAAATGTGAAGAGGTACTGGGAGCAACTGATGGTAATCTGGCCAGCTGCGAGGGGAGCCAAAAGCAGTGCAAAAAACATACCATCATTATTTTCAAAGTAAAAATATACAAATGAGGGAAATGGAATATTAGTAAAGATGTATGCCAGAATATTGATGCTTTTAATATGTGATGCTGGAGAAACTGTTTGAGAATTCCACAGACTGCAAGTTCAAATTCATCAACACTTAAGGAAATATACTGAGTGATCTGTGATATATAGAAAAGTGGAAAAATTATTTGTCATTAATGTGCACAAGGAAAAAATACTGCACAAGTAACTTTTGGAAAATGTTAACATTGCTGTCACATGACATTGTTATTGCAATTCAAAGATAGTTATTTGTGGATTAATGTGTTAACCAGCTAAGACCACCTGGTATCTTTTTTTAAGAAACAGATCATAAACAGCTCATGGTATACTGGTTTATTCCTGGCCTTACATTATGCAAGTGAAAACAGAGCTCAGACTCTGACTATAGGATTAAGCTCACAAATGACTACCTTAAAATGTCTGAGTGATCAATAAGCCCTTAATATTCCACTTGTTTATATTTAGTACTGTTTTACATAATTTGTGCTGCAACTTCTATTAATAAAATAATTCAGTTTTTGAAGAAGGTTAACTGTACTGGAGTCAATTCCTACTGTGTATTTGTGAACTGAAACTATTCATAAATCTCATGCTTGGATGAACCCACATCTAGTTACGGCAGCTTTGTTCATTCAGTTTATTGGGCACCTGAATCTTGGTGAAACAAGAGCTAAAGGGAAACCAGTTTCAAAATGGAAAAGGCTGTCCATGTAGATTTCTCTATCTTGTAGTGCCTTACTTAGTGAAATAGGGAATCCAAGTCTGATTATATAAATATTTCATTAAGTTGAGTGTTCACTGCACTTGTTTTGGAACCTAAAGCTGGGGCAATGTAGCAAGTCTTACACAGTGACAACATCCATTTTACCTGCCATCAAATGACTGCAGAGATGGATGATTATACACTGTAATTTAACAGAATACGAGCTTTGCCATGGCAGGCATCCTGAAACTGTTAATGTTTAGTTTATTGCCTATGACTGATTCTTTAGAAAGGCATATATTCCTTTATCTACGTCTATTTTTTGTGTCCGTTTGTGTAGTGTGTACAGATTTTCGCATCACATTTTTGGTCAGATTTTCATAAAATTTTGGTTTTCTGGCAAATTAGTGGCAAATCATTAAAGATTGAAGTTAGAAAATAATGACAGACGTTTGACTTTCAGATTTCATACCCTTCAGAAAATTCATACTGATGCAAGACCTACTATTTTATTAACTACGTTTGTAAGAGCATTATTTAAAAATTACCCTTATTTTTGGGCCTTTGTGACTTTTCCCACTTTTATTTATGGCTTTATCCAGATTTCTTGCTCTGAGGTTGAGAGTATGACAAATGTGTCAGGGCCATCACCATCAACCAGAGGCATTTCAAATTGTGACATACTTGTTGCACCCCACTCCCCCAAGTAGTGACTCTGGATGTGTCCAAGCAAGGCAAGGAGGAGTTATGCAGTGTTAAGTGTGCAGACTAAGTATCTCCCCCCCCCCCAATCCAAAGTAGACACAAGTACAGTGGCTTTTCATCTGTCCTTGATTTTGCAGAATGTTCTGGTTTTCTGTCATATTTTTATGCTATTGATTTATGCTTCTTATTATTCAGAAAATGTATGTTGTTGGCTGCATGTTACTTAGTACTTTTATAAGGCTGAATATAAATTATAATTAGAACTGCAGTGCAAGGAGAAGTGGTTTGAGTTGAGTGCTGCTTGTTTTTTATACTTGATTTTGAATGACATTCCAGTAATGTATTTAAAAAGTAATTTATTATTTCATGCCTTACAACTTTTTTCTTTCCATCTAGATATTAAGTAAGCTGTCATGAAGCCAATGCATTGAAATATTTTTTTTCTTCCCCACTTCATTTTGTCTTGATGGGACTCTCATAATAATGGTTTGGCACCCAGGGCAGCATATTTAAAGTCCCATTTTTTTGTGGTTTTGAGCATAGCTCCGCCCCTTTCTAGTTGGTTACACCTCTTCCCATTGGCCCCACCCATTCAGCTGTCTCCTGCAGCTCCCCTTTGATTTGAAGACACCATCTGCAACTGCTTTTGTGCGACTTAATTGACCTGTTCTAACTTCTGTCTGACTCACAAGCGAGAGAGAGAGAGCTGTGGTCTCCAAGTTTTAATATGCAGTTAAAAGCAGAATACAAGTAAAACACAGTATAAAGAAAACAAATCGTAGTATACAAAATATAAAAAAGGCAAAGTAATACAAAATACAACAAATAAAAAGCAAACTAACCTTTCCCTCATAGCAAACTGTAGCAGAGTCTGGGTGAGCCTTTCCAGTAAACAGCATACAGCCATGACACAACCAAACCAGTTTTCTGCTTTACTTGACTTGGTGTGCTTCTGTAAGTTGGCCTACTGTCTCTTGCATCTTAGCAATAACTGCACCCTGATAAGAATCAATGTGAGCCTAGCAGTTTAGTGCTCTGACTACTATGGTGGAAAAGGTCTATATATATTCTTAATATGCCAGTCTAGAACCCTAACCACCAGTTCTGATGACAGAACCCTTATATGAACATCTGTTTTTATTGGAGATATCATAAATTCTATCACAGAAGTTGCCTTATGAGTCCTGTACACAATGCATAGCATTAAGCATTTTCAGAATACAGTTGTATCCTGTATATATGAATGCCATGTTACATCTTTAACAATGTCTTCTATCTGATGAGCAGTAGTATTAATTCAAGGCTGGGATTGGCCGGAACCTTTTTTTTTTTGCATACAGCAATGTTCTGGGGTGGCTACAGTGGTGCAGCAGTTAGTGTTGTCACCTCACAGCAAGAGGTTCTCTGGTTTGATTCTCAGCTGGGATGCCTTCTGTGCAGAGTCTGCATGTCCTCCCTGAGGTCGTGTGGGTTTCCTTCGGGTGCTCTGGTTTCCTAGGGATTGGACACTAAATTGGTCATAGGTGTGAGAGTGTGTGTGTGCAAGTGAGTGGTACGAATAAACTATCATGGCAGGGCTAGCAACCCAGCAGTGTAAACTCTGGCTCAAGATGATTGTCACTGTTGAAGTGACACCCCAACCCCATGTGCAAAATGGGAAAAAGGGGTTAAGGATGGATATGACAATGTTCTACCCTGCCAAAGTTCATCAGGTTTACAAACTTATGAAATATGTGCTCTAGTAGCAAAACAGATGGTAGCAAAGCTACATTCACACCTTCAGTATAAAACTGACTTTGGGGTCTTACTATGTACTTAAAATCAGTGGATCGGGAACAGGCAAGGAAAGAAAATACTCAGAAAGAGCAACACTGAAAGGTTTCTAAAGGGAACAATTGTAAAACTGCAACAGGTGTTTCTGGTTATTGACAGTCTATTTGCTTAGCACACTTTCAACAACTTCTTATAATATGATATACAAGATTGGGAAACGTACCTCTTCCTGTGTAAACTTTATTGGACCATCACTATCTCCTGATGTTCTACTGAAAATCTCAGAAGAAGCCAGCAAAGATTCAGCACCTCCACTGGTTGACGATATCATCTTTAAAGTGATATGCTTACTGGTCTACAAGAATTTGTTTTCATTTACTGTTTATTTTCCTTTTCTCTTCTCCAGCTACCTCTTTTTTATTTTTAATTCTTCTTCTCACATAATTCACTTTACAGAGGTGGCAATGCAGATTTTGGAAGGACTCACCGCACCTCTTTAAATTCAACCTCCACTTTACATAAGAGTGGAAGGCTGTTAACAATTTCTTTCCTGCATGTCCTCCCTGCGTTCATGTGCGTTTCCTCTGGGTTCTCCAGTTTCCACCCACGTTACAAAGACATGTATCTGGAGCATTTCTTCCCGGGACTCTGCTGAAAATTGGCTTCGTTCCAATTTGGGCTTTCCCGGTTAACAAATGTAAAATAAATAAATGAATTTCCAAACAAAGGGCTCTTGTGTTTTCAACTCATTTTTGCTGGTAATAGCTTTAACACTTCAACATACTTCACATTCCTGAGAAATGTGTGTTATTCACAAGTAAAGTAAGACACTTGATTTGAAAGGTTTCTGGCATAAACTATCTTCTAAAGTGCACTTGTTTTGCATTTTCTGTGCCAAAGACTCATCTTAGCAATCTAATGATGCTTATATAAATGGTAAATCAAAAAGTGAAAAAAATGCAAGAATTGGATCAATAACTATTGTGCAAGCATAATACAAGTTAATTCTTATCAGATAAATGGAAAAAAAAAAGCTTCTGACAGAAACTTGGAAACTGAGAAATTATGCAAGACTGAAGAGTAAGTCATTCACTCAATGTTAGTGGGAAGAACTGGCTTAGCATGATGCAAGCTTTCACTTGGCTTACGTGACACCAGCATCAATATCAAACAAGGATACACAGGCTAATGCATGACAGAGAACTAGTGAAGGTAACATTCACATATATTATGAATACATGGTGAATATTGTTCTGAAATTAAGATTTCACAAGTTATCCTTTTTCATATGCAGACCGTTTGCACCTATTAAACGTTTGTGTGACACCAACACCTGTAGCAGCACAGTGCTTTCATTTTCTTTCATTACAGCTACAAAGTAGCTCAAACACGAAGTCTAAACCTCAAATGCACTCTCTCGAGGCACTCCTAAAAATGGAGAACATCGATATCTATGCAGTAACTGAGACCTGGTTCAAGGGTCCAGAGAGCACCCTTGCAATACCAAGCTACAGCTCTTACCACACTTTTTGGCCTCCAAACCAGGACCGAAGCACTAAGGGTGAAGGGAGTGTCCATACTCACCAAGGACATTCACACCTCCAGGCTAGTTGCCCAACACAATGCATCTGAAATTCTACAGGTGCAACTAACACTAGGTAAGACTGCAATCCAAACTGTAACTTGCTACAAATCCTCACCATGCCCCAAGATTCTCACTACACCTTTCTAAACATACAGGAAAATATTAAGATACAACCAAGCACCCTAATACGGGGTGATTTCAACTACCCTGCCATTAATTGGGAAAACTACTTGGGTACCAACACCTTTGCCCAACGGTTCTTGGAATTCATGAATTCCAATGCCCTTGATCAACTAATCCATAGTCCCACCAGGGGCTCAAATAACCTAGACCTGGTCATTACCAACATGGGAGATCGATGCTCCACACCAGTGGTCATCCCCTCGTTGGTCAGGTCTGACCATAAGCTAATCACCCTTGACATCCATATCTCACCCCCCTGTAGGGAAACCTCCATAAAAAACTTCTCCAAAGCCAACTTCATGCTACCCAAGTCAGAAGTGACAAACTTCATGACACCCATGCAGACGGGAACTGAAAGTGTGACTGCTGAATCATACACTAAGGCACTGTACGAGTACATCCACTCATGCATGAATCGTGCCATTCCAAATAGAACCAAGTCGCTCTCCACCAAAAAAAGGAAGCCAATCTGGTGGTTCCCTGCCATAAACAAACTATACAACAGAAGGAAGAAACTGTTGCAGAAAAGAGGAAAACCCCAGGATGCAAAATACTCCCTTACCAGCCTCGGTAAGAAGCTGAGATCCCTCATAAAATCCTCCAAAGCTAGTTACGAAAATCAAATTGCCAAAGATTCCAGGGACAACCACAAGGCATTCTATAGTTATGTCAAGTATCTAAATGCCAATGCTCAGATCTGCTCTGAGCTACAACAGAATGGCATTAAATATACTGATCCCACGGATATTGCCAATATCCTGGCAAATCAATTCAGTGCCAACTTCACCCCCCTCTCACCCCCTAAAGGGCCCATCTCAATACCAAAAGATTGCCAAATTCTGGTAATCACAGCCACATAGGTAAAAAAATGCACTCTCCAAAGCTAAGAATACAGCATCCATGGGACCAGACGACATCCTGGACTGTGTACTACATGAACTACAAAATGAACTGGCACCTCACCCAAGTGTCATGTTTAATCATAGCCTCACCTCAGGCTTCGTGCCCAGTGAGAGGCGCACAGCTACAGTTATCCCACTCCACAAGGGGGGATCCACCTTGGATCCCGGGAACTATCGTCCCATCAGTCTGACGTGCCTATTCTGCAAAGCCATGGAACTTATAAACAAAGACATTGGCAGCCTTCAAACACTGGACACCACCCAGTTTTGTTTCGTAAAGGGTTGATCTTGTATCCTCAACTTGCTTGACTTCTTCAAATCAGTCTCCAGCGCCATGGACATAGGTAAGGCGGTCCACACTGCCTATCTGGACCTCGCCATGACCTTCAACACCACCCCCCACTTTGGAATCATAGATAAACTTACTAAGCTGGGCATTAATCCCTACGTCACTTGATGGGTTGCCAACTGGCTTACTGACAGAACCCACACTGTAAAAGTAGCCAACTCAAAATCCAGCTCCAGAGAAGTGACAAGTGGAGTACCTCAGGGTTCAGTCATGTGACCGCTCTTGTTTGGCATCTACTTCTCTGAAGTACAGGACAACACTAAGGGACTCTGGCTAACAAAGTTCGTAGATGACTGCAAACTGTGAGCCATTACTGAATCCCCAAATGATGTGGATATTCTACAAAAGGGCCTTACAGAAACAGATGCTTGGTGCCAGAGCCATAGGCTCAAGCTAAATGCCAAGAAATTTACTGTTATCCCCTTTGGGAAAAACAATGTACCCATGAATTACCACATAAGTAGCAGTACACTAAACACCAGAAGTGTGATAAGGGACTTAGGGACACAGGTGGACAGTGGTCTTACCTTCGATAACCACATCGCCACAACAGTCAGGAAATCCTTCTATGTGGAACACCTCATCACTAAGGGCTTTTCATCCAGAAAAAAGGAGGTCATTGTCCCACTGTACCCATCCATCATTAGACCCATTATAGAGTACAATGCCCTATTTGGTATGCAACTCACAAGACATCTGCAACAACTGGAAAGGCCACAGAAATACCTCACTAAAAGAATCACAGGCCTAAAGCAGATGCCCTATGCTGACCATCTAAAAAAACTCCAGCTATACTCTGTTGCATATCACCTACTCAGAGGCAATCTCTGCTTAACATACAAGGCCATGTCAAACCCAGAGCTGTTGGACATGCTACACTTAAAGAAATCCCAATCCCTCAGAGTCACATGTTCCAGGGATTTAAACCTGGTCATCACAATGAATAAAACATGCTGGAGGGATAGGTTCCTGATCCAGACACTCCCCATACTCTGGAACAGACTGCCCATACATGTCAAGCTAAGCGCCTCTTTGGCCCTTTTCAAAAGGAACCTTGATGATTGGATGGGAGATAGGAAATTAACCCTGGGGATCACATCAGTCTCCCTGCTAGACAGGGGACCAGGGAAATAAATATTCTGGGTAGAAATAGCAAGGGAATTGTTATGGCTAGGCTTGTATAGGCCCTAGGGCCGATAAGCCTAGTACCAACCTATGAACCTATATAAACATATTGCAATCATACTCAAAGCAACAAAGCTCCAAGGACATGAAAACTGAAAATTATATGCATACCAACCTACCATAATGTTAAATCTAAAAGAATGGGTCGAACCTGACCAACTCACAAGACTAAAGCCACAGACATTAAGACCACTCAGTAAGCCAGACTTTTCCCTGTTGGCCTGGTACTTTCACCTAATCCCACAATGCCCCATGCTACTCTTTTCCTCATGATCTGGGGTAAAGTGTACTAAAGAAAAAGTGTGTGAAATACACACACAGACACGAGCCCCCTGGCTATTTCTTCCCAGAATATTTACTTCCCTGGTCCCCTGTCTAGCAGGGCAACTGATGTGATCCCCAGGGTGAACATCACATCCTCCATGGGAAGAGTGAGTTTTGGCCCAGAAATTGTAGTTTATTTGGCCATTTGGGCAGTTTTCCATCTCTTTCAACTTGCTGGCTTAAAAGCCTGTATGTGTACTTGTTCCCCACGTTTCCTGTAACTAGTCCAGGGACAGATTTCCTGTATTCCAGGACTCTTTGTAAGCTTCCGAGCCCCCCCAAGCCTTTCTGTGTTGGAGGGAAGCCTTCTAGCTTATCAGTGGGAGTGGTAAGCATTAGGTAGCCTATCTACCACAAGAGGAGTGGTTCCTGTCCCAGGAATTGTAGATATTGGCTGTTTGGGGAGTTTTTTTCCATCTCTTTCAACGTTCTGGTTTAAAAGCCGCACTTGTGCTTGTTTCCCACCTTTCCTGTAACTAGCCTAGTCCACATACAGAGCTGCTGTATCCAGGACTGTTGGTAAGCTTCTGAGCCCCGCAAGCCTTTCTGTGTTAGAGGAAAACCTTCTAGCTTATCAGTGGGAGTGGTAAGCATTAGGTGGCCTGTCTACCATGAGAGGAGAGGTTCTTGGCCCAGAAATTGTAGTTTATTGACCATTTGGACAGTTTGTCCGTCTCTTTCAACTTTCTGGTTTAAAAGACCACATCTGCACTTGTTTCCCATCTTTCCTGTAACTAACCTACTGGGTACCACTAGAAAGCCTTAAAGTGATACAAGCCTTCTAGCTTAGGAGAGAGACTTTGGAGTGATTCGGTATCAGTTTTCTGTACTTTCTTGCTGTACTTAACTGTTTTCTGCCTAAACACAGACTTTCCAGTGTTTATTGTGATTTAAAAGCTTGTTTTTTTATATATTGTACTTATTTGACTGCCTGCACTTTTAAAAAGTTGTTTTTTTGTTTAAATAATTTGTTTAACTGTTGTAGGCTACACACTAAAGTGTGATAGCCTTTTCTGATCATTTGTAGTCATTTAAAGCTGTTTTAAGTGTATTTTTTACTGTCTTTGCCTTATCTTTCCAAAAAAAAAAATTCCTTGTTTCCTGCCTTTCTAAGCTTGTATAGTCCAGTTTTCAGGCTAGTGCTGAATTCAGGGCTGTGATACTAGTTTCTGAGTTGCCCATACCTTACTTGGATAGAAGAAAGTTTCTCTGTTCACCTGTGAGAGAGGGGAGAGCTTTGAGCAACCTATCTGTCCCTGGAGGAGTGGTTCCAGCCCAGAAGTTAGTAGTTTATTGGCCATTTTGGGCTAATTTCTCTCTCTCTCATTTTCCTACTATAAAAACCGCATTTGCACAGTTTTGCGCTCCGGGCAGTGCCGGTTGGCTACAGTTAAATTATTCCCGGCTCCACTAAGTCTCCTCTTCAGGTTTTTCCCTTGAAACTAGTCTAACTCTCAACCTAAGCACTCAAAAAGCATCTTACAGCCCAGCACTTGCTCAGACCTAATAGCAAGCACTAGTATACCCTGACACTGATTGCCCTGCAGGGCAAGGCTCTTTATTCACCCCTCACCAACCAAGTGACTAAGCAGCTCACCCTACTATTCAGACATGTCCAAAGGGCAACTTCAGGTGCACTCTCCAGTCCAGCTGGTGAATCTGGGTATCCTGAGGCAATGTTACAACTGCCTCATGTACACAGACAACCCTCTCCTCCTACCACAAAACATTAACATATGCGAGAGATGCAATTATACAGCCAAACTGGAAGCTAAGCTGTCTCTACCCAAGACTGGAACAGACAGTTAAGAGGAGAAGGTTAACACTTGCACCACAACTCCAGCCGCACACAGACCTGCTAAAACAGCACTGGCAAAAAATACACATAAATACACAAAATCATACTTGGAGGGTCTAAATAAAAACCTGCAAAAGCATCAGAGAACTCCAAAGCAGACACCCAAACAACCTGCACTTCCCGTCACAAACCAGACAACACATAAAACACGAAATCAGTGTGCCGCACAATCACAGCCCTTAAGGTGAAATAACATACCTAACGCACTAGTAATAGGTGACTCTATAGTCGGGAACACTGACGTCCCACTCACTAGGCTGGACAAGCAGAAGGTTACTGTTAGCTGCCTGTCGGGAGCCAGAATCCACCACATAACACAAGCACTCAGGTCACTCCAGAACAAGTACAAATACGACTCTGTCATTGCTCATGTTGGTGTGAATGACCTGAGACGTACCTCCCTGGACTACATGAAAAGAGACATGGAAGAGTTCTCTGATCATGTAGCCCAGGCTGGTATTACCCTGACCCTGAGTAGCATCCTGCCCTCACCAAGAATGATACCTCAGTATAAAGAAAAAATTATCAATTTCAACAATTGGCTAAGCTTCTGGTGTCATTCAAAGGGGATCCAGTGTCTGTCAGCCTGGGACGACATGCTCGACAAGCAACATTGCTTCGCAAGAGATAGCTTGCACCTGTCACCCCTAGGCTTTTGAAGACTGGCCAAGGCTCTTGCTACCCTCCCATAGTGCCTTTTTTAGGCAAGGCTCAAAAGTCAAACCCACTTCCGTAAACAGCACAATTAACAAAAAACTGAGGGTTATGCTACTCAACGCCAGGAGTTTAAATCTCAAAATGCACATGCTCGAAGCACTCCTCAGTATGGAGAATGTTGACATCTGTGCAGTAACTGAAACCTGGCTCAAGGCTCCAGAGAGCACCCCAGCACTACCGGGCTACAACTCATACCACACGTTTTGGCCACAGAACATGGACCAAAACACAAAAAGAGGGAGTGTATCCATATTCATCAAGGATACCTACACCTCCAGATTAGTGGCACAACATGATACCTCTGAGATCATCCATGTGCAACTAACATCGGGCAAATCTGCAATGCAAATTGCAGCCTGCTACAGATCACCCTCCATAACCCAGGACCACCATTCCACCTTTCTGGAGACACTGGAAAACATGAAGGTCCTACCAAACACCCTGATATTGGTCAATTTCAATTACCCTAACATTCACTGGGAAAACTACTTGAGTACAAATTCCCAGGCCCAGCGCTTCCTGGAATTCATCAACTCAAATGCCCTGGATCAGCTGATAAACTCCCCTATCAGAGGTGAAAACATATTGGACCTGGTCATCATCAACGTGGGCGACAGGTGTTCCACACCAGAGGTCAACCCATCACTGGTTAGATCAGACCATAAACTAATCACTCTGGATGTCCACACCCCACCACCACCCCCCAACCAAGGAAACCACAGTAAAAAACTTTTCTAAAGCAAACTTCACCTTACTTAAGACAGAGGTGGCAAGTTTCACAGCCCCCACACTAAAGGATAATGCTGCCGAAGATGTAGAAACCTTTACAAATGCACTCTATGAGCACCTACAAGGATGCATGGATCATGCCATCCCTAGCAAAACCAAGACTCACTCCTCTAAGAGAACGAAACCAGTTTGGTGGACCCCTGCCATAAACAGGCTCTACAACAGAAGGACGAGACTAGTTCAGAAAAAAAGCAAATCCCAAGAAGGAAAGACATCCCTGATCAGTATCAGTAAGAAACTGAGGTCCCTCATGAAATCATCCATGGCTAACTTTGAAAGAAAAATAGACAAGGATTCAAAAGATAACCACAAAGTCTTCTTTAGCTATGTTAAGAATCTAAGTGGCAACTCGCAGATATGCACTGAACTAGTGCAAAATAGCACAAAATATACTGAACCTACTGATATTGCCAACATCCTGGCAGATAGATTCAGTGCAAACTTCACCCCCCTCTCACCTCCAAAAGGGTCCACAACAATACCAGAAAAGTGTAGTGTTCCAAAGAAATCACAGACGCACAGGTGAAAACAGCCCTTTCAAAAGCCAAAAACACAGCATCAGTGGGACCAGATGGTGTCCCAGGCTGCATCTTGCATGAACTACAGAACAAACTAACCCCCCACTTAAACACGCTGATCAACCTCAGCCTCTCCACAGGCTATGTGCTCACAGAATGGCGAACAGCAACGGTTATTCCTCTCCACAAATGAGGGGCCACAACTGACCCTTGTAACTATCGCCCCATAAGCATGACTAGCCTGCTCTGCAAGGCTATGGAGTGCATCATCATGGAACTCATTAACAAAGACATTGGGAACCTCCAAACACTTGACCCGACTCAGTTCGGCTTTGTTAAGGGCAGATCATGCCTACTAAACCTGGTTGACTTCTTCGAGACAGTCACCAAGGCCATAGACGAGGGAAGGGTGGTTCACACAGCCTACCTTGACCTCGCCAAGGCTTTCAACACCATTCCCCACTCGGGCATTACAGAAAAACTCACCAGCCTGAACATAAACCCCTACGTCATGAGATGGGTTGCCAACTGGCTTACAGACAGAACTCAGATGGTAAGAATAGCGAGCTCCAGGTCCGACTCTAAACCAGTCACAAGTGGTGTCCCGCAAGGCTCAGTCCTGGGACCCCTACTGTTTGGCATATACTTCTCAGAAGTACAGACAAACACAGGACAACTATGGCTGACCAAGTTCGTCAATGACTGCAAACTGGGAGCCATAACTGACTCTCCAGCTGACAAGGACATCCTCCAAAAGGGCCTTACTGAGATGGACACCTGGTGTCAAAGTCATGGCCTCAAGCTAAATGCCAAAAAATGCATAGTCATCCCGTTTGCGAAAAACAAAACACCCACGAGTTACCACATAGGTGGCAGCCCCCTTAATACAGAAGAGGTAATAAGAGATCTGGGGACCCAGGTAGATAGTAATCTCTCCTTTGACAATCATATTGCCAAAGTAGTTAGGAAATTCTTCTATGTGGCCCATTTAATTACTAAAGGGTTCACATTTAGAAATAAAGAGGTTATAGTGCCCCTCTACTCGTCACTCATTAGACCCATCATAGAGTACAATGCCCCATTTGGGATGTACCTCACAAGACACTTCCAACAGCTGGAAAGACCACAAAAGTACCTCACCAAGAGGATTACTGGTCTTAAACATATATCATATGCAGCCCAACTGAAAAAACTCCGGCTGTACTCAGTGGCATATCACTTACTCAGAGGTAATCTCTGCTTGACTTACAAAGCCATGTCCAACTCAGAATTGATGGACATGCTCCACCTAAAGAAATCCAAGTCATTGCAAGCCACGTGCTCTACTGAGCTAAACCTCACCACAACAATAAATAGAATATGCTGGAGGGATAGATTCCTGTCACAGAGACTCCCCATGCATTGAAACAAAATTCCAAATTACATCAGGCAGAGCCCCTCACTAACACTCTTCAAGAGAAACCTTGACGAGTGGATAGGTAACAGAAAATACATCCCTGGGATCACTTCATTGGCTCTGCTTGACAGAGGATCAGTTAATTAATCAATGAGGCAGTGAAAGCCGACACACTCTGGCTAGGCTTATAAATGCCCTCGGGCAGATAACCTTGTACCTACCTATGAACCTAAGACATGAGACCATATTGGCCAAGGTGGGCGAGGTCATTACAGAGGCTGGACCAACTCTAACAGACAAAAGCCATACCCAATACCAGCTTTATGCACCCCTTTCCCCACCCTACTCCAGTTATCTCCACACACTCACTCTATGAAGTAAATGGGCAATATCTTTTTATTGACTTTTCTTCTAAGTATTGTTGGACTTGATGGCATCATGTTAAAGCAAGGCCATTGGGGGAAGAACAGTTTGAAACAGCAACATTACAAACTCATTCTAGCTGTGTTGTCAGACAGAAAAACTGTTTGTACAGTGATTTCCATACAAACATTCAGATTTCTGGGTAGTCCCCACAAAAACATGGACAAGTTGCAGCCCTATGACTGATAGGAAAACATATCGATACCTGTAGCCCCCAAAACAGATCTAGATCAAAAAAGTAAATACAGCTTATGTTTTGCAGAGGAACGTGGGCAAGACCATGTAGCTACTGCACAGATACTGTCAAAGGCTCATTTCCATGAACTTTAGCAGCCCAAGGCAAAGTCTTGTGTGTGACATAGCCAAATACAAAATTTGCCATCTCAGAAGAGTAAGTTTACAGTAGCTTAAGAGTAAGCTTAGCAGAAAAGGAGACAAGTTTGGCATCAACAGAAGTGGACTTATTTTTTATTTACATATCTCAGCTGGCAAAGAACATCCATGTAGTGTAGCAATCATTCCTTAAGGGTGCAGCAGATTGGAATGAAAACAAATGTATTAATGCCTTGGTTTAAATCTGGCCACATTAGAAGTTTAGTCTAAAGGCAAGATTAGTCCAAAATGAAGGTCTCTGTGAAAGAACAGATTTGTTAGTTTAGCAGACAGAACACAAAGAAGTGTTTTCCCAGTAAGCTACTTCAATTCTGAAGTAGCAACCAGGTCAAAAGGTAGTCTGCATCAAGTTTTCCAGAAAAAAAGTCCAAATGCCAAGTTGGCAATGGATTATATAAAACAGAGATCTCAAATAAAAGTGCACTTCAGAATAGCTTTGGGAATCTTCAAAGAAAATAATGAAATGCCAGCCTGCCCTTGAAAACAGCTGGAGAGAGCAGGGCTGATGATCGCTGGAATAAATACAGGAAAAATTCAAACCAGTATTAAAAATATAAAGTACTACAGAAAAAGGAGCATAAAAGAGATCTTGTCTCTTCATGAAGCCCACAGAGATAAACAAGTCTGCTTAAGTTTTGCTGGTACTGTGTGCTTGGGAAGAAGAGAGTGCTTTGATCACTTTACTTGAAAAGATTACTAGCAGCCATTGGAAATGCAAAAGCCAGTAACTGAATAAGTGTTTGGTTAAGAGTTGCCCGATGAATGGGACAAAAGTTCTCCTGTGGGTCTCAAGAACAAGGGCTTCTCCAAAAGATATGACAGAAGAGAAAACTGAATCTGTCATAGCCAGTAAAAAGCTATAAGCATGACTGGTTTTATGAAGTGTTGCCTTTTGAATGAACTTCATCACAGGAAGCTGGTGGGGGGGACAGCACACAACAGTTCAGCATGCTACTTGTGGGTTATAGAATTCCTTTGATGGTGCCCCAGCAAAGGAATGAGGAAAGATTCTCTGTATCTCATGTTGGCTGGGCGGGTAGGGACAGACATTGTACCAAGGTTTCCAGGACTTTGGGAAGATTTTCCTTGTAAAAGAGGTCATGAGGGCCCTCTCTTAGAGGCAGCATCAGGCAACTGTTAAGTTTGTCTACCTAAGAAATGGACTCCCCAGAAGTATGAATGACAACAAGAAAGTAGTTGACAGGCATGACCCATACAGCTTCCTGGAATCAGAGGGTCAGATCAGACACCCCTTTGCTTCCTGATGTACCATACAACTACCATGCTGTCTTTACATATGGTTAGAACACCCACTAAGAGGGAGTTTTGGAATGTTTGGAGTGTCAGTAAGACTGCTAACATGCACAGACTCTGAACTAAGCTTGTTGTAATTCCCCATACTCCTAACCCAGAGATGATACATTCATGGTGACTGCCACATTGAAGGTAGGTACGTAGAGTGCACCAAAGGAAAGAAATAGCACTTACAGGCCTGACAGAAGCAAATTTAGTACCCCAAAGGATCCACATTCTGAAATTAATGGACCCAGGGAGCTCTCATATGGAATCTTGCATAGGAAACCATGGGTATGACAGCCAAAATGAGACACTTGAGACAACAACAAGTTATAACAGATGGGAATGAACAGCAGAAGCCTAAATTTTAAGGGCTTTAAATGTCAGTGCGTTTAATGTCATCTCTGGAGAAGACAGAATCTGATTAACACTCTCTAGCCAACCCAGTGATTTATGGATGGGGTAGCTAGCAGCCAGTCACAAAGATAAGGGAACACTTCGGTGCCCTGCGGCCTCAAGTGCATTGATATGACATATATATTTGGTAACCTGGAGGATGAAGTGTGACCAAATTGTAGCATATGGTACTAATAGTCACACTGCCAGCCTAGCTATTGGGAATTTTGTAAATAATTCTATGTCATTTGTGAATACTGATATGATTTATACAGAAGTGTGTGTAAAGTCCCGAGCTAAAATGCAACCACAGCATGCCCTATTAAAATAAAACAGGAATGTACCTGCACTATTGTGACTGTTTAGATGCATGTTTAATGGAAACTGGAACACAGGAAGTTAAATTGAAAATTTTCAGATAAAATAATTGAAATTAAATTATTTATAATTACTGGGTCATAAACAAACAAGAGACGTTATATCTGAGTTTCAGTGCAGAGGCAGACACTATGTCTAGAGACAAACATTTTTTTTATTGTCTTGACAGAGAAGTAAGTAATTACTAGGTTTAAGATGTGCAAGTATTTTATTACTTCATGATTTCCTAGCAGCTGCACAGCTTTGAACAAACATATGAAGGTTATGTATTTTCACAGAGAGATGGTAAAATTCTGTTAGTCTCTGACAAAAGGGATTTAGCTTGGGAACTGAAGTCGGGTGACAAAGTGATGTCATCCAAGCTAACCCAGCAGTAATATCTGATATTAATTTAACAACTCAGAGAAAGAGAGATAATGCATTTTGTCTTTGACCTAAGAACATCCACTCACCTCTGCACTTGCCTTGCTGTAAGTTTTTAGGGCATATTAACTCTTTTAGATTCAGACAGGAATATAGTAAAGTTTAGCTTAGATGTTTTCTTTATTTGACACTGTCCTGCAATATTGTTTTAAATACTTTCTATGATTTTGAACTGTGATGTAACTGATTATTTGAGTATTTTCTTGTTCTTTTATTATTTATTATTAAATACATTTAAACCTTTCTATTATCGGTGGTCTGTTTAGAGATGTTTAAGCTCTCAGGGTACTTGCATATCTATTTGGTGACACTGTACAGGCAACTCCTAAATAGCCTTGTTCTTGGTCAGACTACAATTTGGATTGATAGTAGCATTACACGGTAGAATTGGACACACTTTAAGGGCCTTAAGTAGCTGATAAGTAGTGGATGGTGGCAGTGGAAACTACCTTATAGTCTGGGCAGAAGGGGCATAACTAGTAAACCTGTGACAGCCTTTCCCAGGAGTGTGTGTGTTTGTATATAAATCAAATCTCAAAGTGTGCGTGTCAGCTACTTAGGCAGCAGAGACAAGAAACGCTGGTTGGACAGACAGGGCACTGGAGATCTTGGTTTGGCCACTCAGCTGAGATCTCAACCCTATAGCTGTGCCAGTGGGGAGTCTTATTGGGGATCTGAAGAAAGAGGAAGAAACCAGCCCCATACTGACTGTGATCTCTGTGTGCTTTTAAGGGAAATTGCACTTTACTGTCTGTGTACTTATCCTCCCATTGTGCATGTTCCTCTCTTTGCCAGTGGTGAGGATTGCAGCTCCTTGATTACTGGGCCAGTGCAGGGGTATCACATATTAATTGGTTGGCAGTGGTGGGATAGCCACATCACATATTAATTGGCCCGTAGTGGTGATCCACATATTAGGATTCAGTGGTGTGGGTATTGAATTCCTGTAGCCTGTGAACAGTGGTCACTGAAGGTGTTTGAACTCTCAAATCAGCCACACAGGGAACATTCAAGTTTTTCATATCACAATTTTTTTTGTTAGCTTAGTCAGTCAGGGAGAGTAGGCAAGCATGTCAGCAGAGGAGTATGGCAAGCTGACAATGAGCCAGTTGGCTGAGATGTGCCAGCTAAAGGACTGGCGCACGTTAACCTGACTAAAGGAGAAATGATTGCAGCCTCGGGAACAGCTGCATCATACACCAGCATTCAGGAGGACAACCAGGCTGGCCTTGGAGATGTACAATTCTCAAAAAATGGACAGTTCAAACTTTTCACAGAGGACTTAAAAATCTATGTGGAGTTAGACTTGAACTGGAGGCCAAAAGTTTGAAAACAGAATCAGCAGAGACTGTGACAGGAGAAACAAATGGAATTAGAAGCAGCAGAGAGACTGAGATGTTTGGAAGCTGAAGAAAATGAGAAGCAGAGGCAACGTGAAAAGGAGATGCTGACTCTTCACCAGTGTCATGAAGGTAATGGGGAAGGGAGTAACCAAACCCCAGAAGCAAAAAAAAAGGTCAGTAAATTTCTTCCACAATTTACACAGGGGGATAATTTTGATAGTTTCATCCATATGTTTGAAAGGGTATGTAAAGAGTATAATGTTGACCAAGGGCTCTGAGTATGGTTCCTGACCCCCTTTACTCCATGGTAAAGCTGTAACTGCTATTTCCAAGTGTCTGATACTGATTGCTTAAAGTATAATACTGTAAAAACTGTCTTTTAGAATGTTTTTAAGTTAACACATGAAGCTTATAGGAAAATGTTTTGTCAGCATAGACACAAGGCAGATGAAAGTGTGAGAATATATTGCTGAACTAAGCACCTATTTTCATAGGTGGGTGAGTGGATATCAGTTCACCACATTTGAAGGGCTGGCAAACATTTTGGTGAAGGAACAAGCCCTTAGCACTTTGCCTTAGGACATACAAATTTGGTTAGCAGACAGACAATGCAATACTGCAGATGAGTTGGGGAAGAAGGGAGACCTATACCCATCAAGCAGGGCATCACTGCACAGGAAAGGGATACCCAGTGCTGCTCATGGGTCTAAGGGAACCCATGGTGGGCAGCCCATACCACCCAACAGAGTCTGCCAGTAGCAGGGGAAGCCACTAGTCCAGGTACACATCCAGGACCAAGGATTAAATGTTTTAAATGCAACCAGTGGAGGCATGTAACATATAGATGTCCACAGAAGCAAGGTGGGGAACAAAAGGTGGGAGAGCCAGTAAATATGAATGACAGAATGCCAGCAGGAAGTTGTCTCAAGAGAAGAAGGGTACCAAACTACCACAAGAGGTTATATCCTATCTTAGTAAATGGGAACGAGGCCATTGCTAAGACAGCCTCTGACCTAACCATTGTGAAGCCTGCAATGGTCAAAGAGGAGCACTACTTGCTTGGGCAGTCTACTCCAGTCAGAGCTTTAGGAGGAACTCCATTCCAAATACCTTTGGCTAGGGTTCACCTTGAGTGGGACGGTGGAAAAGGAAGCAAGCAAGTAGGTATGTTTGAGGATATCCCTGCAGATGTCCCAATAGGGAATGATTCTGATAATGCAGTACCTTGTGCGCATGCAGTTACACACAGGCTTGGAGTCAAGCATGTGGGTCTGGTAGCCAACAGAGACCCAGACTGACTGCACATTTGCAGACAGGACTGGTGAGGTGGTGACTTCAGGGAGAGAGCTACCCAGTAGCAGTGAGACTGAAGGTGAGCCACAGCTGCTTCTGGGTACTGATGGGCAAGGGCAGAGGTGAGAAACAGTACCCAGGTTGACAGTGAGGCACCACTGTCAGATGATGCCAGACTTCTTGTGAAAGGGGAGGTGGGAAGGGTTACAGAGAGTTGAGACAGGCTCAGCTCTCAGACCCTACATTACAAGGCCTGAGGCAGGTAGCTAGTGAGGCAGCTGATTCTCAAGGGAAAAGGTAATCTGTATACTGGGACAAAAGGTTACTGTATATATAGAGTGGACAACTAAAGCAGGGCTAGAGGATGAGAGAATATAGCAGTTGGTAGTGCCCAGAGCCTACTGTTTGGCACTTCTAGCCATATCCCATGATATTCCCTTTGCAGGTCAAATGGGCATAAAGCTTACCAAGAGATGTATTAAACAGAACTTTTATTGGCCTGGGATTTCTAGGGATGTAACAGGGTACTGCAGGACCTGTGAGAAGTGCCAAAAGGTAGGCAAGGCAGGAGACAAGGTGAAAGCTCCTTTGATGCCTTTAGCCTGTGATTGAGGAGCCATTTCAGAGGGTAGCTATGGATATTGTGGGGCCCCTGAGTACCCCAAGTTACACAGGGAAGACGTATATCCTAGTGGTAGTAGATTATCCTACCAGATAACCTGAGGCAGTGGTACTGTCCCTCCACTGATGCAGAAAAGGTAGTAAATGCTTTGTTAGAGATTTTCAGCAGGGTAGGGTAGGTTTTCAAAAATAAATACAGACTGAAAGAGGGGCCAATTTCACGTCAGACTTCCTGGCTTGTCTGTGTAAGTACTGTGGGATGAAGCACCTAAAGACCACCCCTACCAACCCCAGGCTAACAGTCTTGTTGAGAGGTTACACTCTACTCTCAAGACAATGCTATGGGCATTTGCAGACCAGTTTAAGAGGGAATGGGACAAATATTTGCCCCATCTGTTATTTGCTTGCAGAGTGGTTCTCCAGGAATCCACAAGTTTTTCACCCTTTGAGTTGTTGTATGGGCATAGGGTGAGGAGGCCTGTAGACTTTATTTGAGAGGAGTGGAAGGGTGAGTTCAAACTCCACAAGGAGTCTGTTGTGGCATATGTTATAAACTCAAGGACAAGGCTCAGGAAAGCTCATGGGCTTGGCCCAATAGAACCTGGCAGAAGCCAAACAGTAGAAAATGATCTGGTATGTCAGGAATGCTCAAGCTAGAGAGTATGCTGTAGGGCAGCAGGTAATGGATCTCATTCCTGTCAGAGACAACAAGCTGCTGGCACCTTGGGAGGGACCCTTCAAGGTGATAAGGAAGATCAGTGATGCTAACTACATGGTAGAACTGCTATGCAGGAGGCAGAGGCATAAATTACACCATGTATATATGATGAAGCCTTACCATGACAGGGAGGCCCTCGTGTGGAGTATTTGTAGTGGATGTCAGGAGGAGTCTGGGGTTGATCTGGTGAATGATCTCCTCAGTGAGGCTCGGACTGACACCCCAGCGAAAGGGGTAGCAATCCCACTAGCTATCCCCTACCCAGGTTTGAGAAACCCGAGCAGTGTTACAGGACTTTGGGGACATGTTCACTGGGAAACCAGGATGCACCATGTGGATACAGGCTCCTAAAGGCCTATTAAGCATGCCCCTTACAGAGTGCCTAAGACGGTCAAACAGACTCTGAGGGAGGAGATACAGGAAATGTTGGAACTAGGGGTAATTCAGGAGTCCAGCAGTCCCTGCCCCTCCCCCCCAGTGGTGCTGGTACCAAAGAAGGATGGCAGCACTAGGTTCTGTGTGGACTACAGGAAATTAGTCACACAGAGTCAGATGCTTACCCCATGCCTAGGGCAGATGAAGCCCTAGAGCAGTTGGGTGGGGCTAAGTATCTTACCAAGGGTTACCAGCAGGTGCCTTCAACTCCCAGCTCTAGACAGAAGTCAGCCTTTGTGACTTTTTGGCTTGTATGAGTTCACAAAGATGCCCTTTGGGCTGAAAAATGCCCCAGCCACTTTCCAGAGGCTGGGAGATCATATTCTAGCAGGAGATTTCGGCCTTGCTTACCTAGAGCCATTCCTGACAAGAGCAACTTCTGCACATCAGGGAGGTGCTGGGCAGACTACAGAGGGCAGGGTTGACCATTAAGCCCAGCAAATGTCAGGTGGGTATGGCAGAGGTCTCCTACCTGTGACAGAGTGGGGAGTGGTAAGTTCAAGCCAGAACCTGCCAAAGTGGAAGCCATTCAGGTATGGCCTGCTCCTGTTACCAAAAAGCAGGTGAGGGCATTCTTAGGGTCAGCAGGGTACTACAGATAGTTTGTCCTCAATTATAGTACCATAGCTACTCCCCTTGCAGACCTGACAAGGAAAAACAAGCCAGAGGTATTGTGGACCCCAGCATGTGGGCAGACAGTCCAGAAGCTTAAAGGAGCTTTGGGAGGACTCCCTGCGTTAGCCAGTTCAGATTACAGCAAATAATTTATTGTGCAGGTGGATGCTTCAAACCATGGGGTGGGGGCTTTACTCAGCCAGGTTTCTTTAGCGGGAGAACACCACTCAGTAGTATATCTCAGTCTTCAACCCAGGGAGGAATGTTATGCAGCTGTAGAAAAGGAATGCCTAGCCATAGTGTGGGCACTGCAGAAACTTTAGCCTTATCTGTATGGAAGGATATTGACTGACGTTACAGACCACAATCCCTTAACATGGCTACATAATGCCAGCCAGCAAAATGCTAAGTTACTAAGGTGGAGCCTAAGGGTTGCAGGCATATGATATGACATGACAGTGCAGCACTGCAGTGGGGTTAGCAATGCCAACGCAGATGGGCTCTCAAGACAGAGGATGGGGTGAGGTATTCCCAGATAGTCAACCCTCTGAAGCAGAGTTTCTCAAGGGTCACTTGAAAAACTAGCTTGAGTTTTTTTGGGGGGAAGAAATGTCACACTGTCAAGCTCAGCTAATCAGGAATTTTGTAAATAACTGTCATTTGTGAATATTGATATGATTTATACAGAAGTGTGTGTAAAGTACTGAGCTAAAATGTAACCACAGCATGCCCTACTGAAATAGAACAGGAATGTACCTGCACTAGTGAGACTGTTTAGATGTACATGCTTAATGGAAACTGGAACACAGGACGTTAACTTGAAAAAAATTTTGAGAAAATGGCTGAAATTAATTTTTTATATAATTACTGGGCCATAAACAAGCGATGTTATATCGCAGTTTCAGTGCAGTAACAGACACAATGTTTAGAGCTAGAAGTTTTTTGTATCGTCTTGAAAGAGAATTACTAGATTTAAGATGTGGAAGTGTTTTATTTCTTAATGACTTCCTAGCAGCTGCACAGCTCTGAGCAAACATCTCAAGGCTATGTATTTTCAGAGAGAAAAATTCTGTTAGTGTCTGACAAAGGGGGGTTTAGCTTGGGAACTGTGATAAAATGTGATGTCATCCAAGCTAACCCAGTAGTAATGTTGAATATTAATTTAAGAACCCAAAGAGAGACTCTGCATTTTGTCTTTGACCTAACAAGAACATCCACCCACCTCTGCACATGCCTTGCTGTAAATTCTTAGGGGATAGTAACTCTCAGATTCAGACAGGAATATAGTAAAGTTTTGCTTAAATGTTTTCTTTATTTGAGACTGTTCTGTAATGCTGTTTTATAGATTTCCTGTGATTTTGAACTCTGATTTAACTGATTAATAATAAAAGAACAAGAACATAACATACTTAAACCTTTCAATTGTGGCTGGTCTGTTTAGAGATGTTTAAGCTCTCAGAGTAGTTGCACATTTATTTGGTGACACTCTCGAGGTGACTCCTAAATAGCCTTGCTCTTGGTCAGACTACCATTTTGATTAATAGTAACATTACACAGTAGGACTGGGCACCCTTTGTTAATGGCCTTACGTAGCTGATAAGTAGTGACTGGTGGCAGTGGAAACTACCTTATAGTCTGGGTAGAAGGGGGCATTGCTAGTAAACCTGTGCCAGACTTTCCCAGGAGTGTATGTCTGTATATAAATCAAATCACAAAGTGTGTGTCAGCTACTTGGGCAGGGACATGAAGCACTGGTTGGGCAGAGGGTATTTGAGATCTTGGTTTGGTCACTCAGCTGAGATCTCTACCCTATAGCTGTGCCAGTGGGGAGTCATTGTGGATCTTGAGAAAGGAGAAACCAGACCCAGGGTGACTGTGATCTGTGTTTTCTTAAGGGAAATGGCACATTACTGTGTGTATACTTATCCTTCCAGTGTGTATGTTCCCCACTGTTGCCAGTGGTAAGGATTGAGGCTCCTTGATTACTGGGCCAGTGCAGGGGTGTCACACTGATAATGACTGTCTCAGACTCTGGGGTACAGATACACTTTGGATTCCTCTGCAAGCATTATGTGGAGGTGGAAGCTTTGGATAGTCACAGAGCACATCCAATATCCTTGTCCTAAAACACAGAATGACTAACTGTACCAAGAATTTCTGAAAAGATTGTTTTGGGATGAATATGTTTAGGTTGCAGAGATAATTTTTCATTTTGGCATAAAGAAGGAGCTGTCACTGGTCTGGAGGGACTCATCCTTGGATAGCGTTTTCGGTTAAAAAGGCTTATGACTTCAAGTTGAGCCACTTTCTTCTTATAGGGTGGGACATCTGGCAGGGAAAGAGAGGGGGAAACATGGAGCAGAAGGAAAAAGCATTCTATAACCCCAGTATATGACTGTCCTCATCCATCTGTTTATGGAAATATCTTTCCATGCAGATGACGGACCTTCCCCTGACTAGCCTCCAAAGTTACACAGTCAGGTAAGGCCTCAGGATGGCTGGTGTTAACTACCTCCAGAAGGATCATGGTTGTTGTATGACTGTAGAGAACCCTATTCATCTGCAACCTCTCTGGAAATTTCCCCCTCCCTTTTTTTTTACTATTGGGTTTTGCCGTTGTCCATGACAGAGCTCCATTTGATATATTGCATATTGTGCAATGATATAGTGAAATGCATTCACCATCAACTAATAAACCACTTAACCCAACATAATATACTAGCTGTCAGCATGGCTTCAGGCCATTCCATAGTACCACCACAGCTCTCCCATCTTTCACCGACTCCATCAATAAAAACCGTAATAACATCCTCTCATCACCCCTCTTTATTGATCTGTCAAAAGCTTTTGATATGGTCAACCACCTGCAACTCTTAAAACACTCTTAAATCCCTTTCACTAGACTCCAAGCCTGTTCTCTGGTTCAAGTCCTACCTTACCAATAAGCAACAAGCAGTCCTCTGTGAGAATAATCTATCTGTCCTCCTGCCAGTCTCCCTCAGAGTCCCACAGGGCACCATTCTAGGTCCACTTTTATTCTCTTTATTCATCACTGACCTACACTTAGCAATCCCTCAAGCTACCTGCATACAATATGCAGATGATTCCACGCTCATATGTTTGGCCAACTCCACATCCAAACTACAATCTTTAACCCAGACAGTATTTAACAAAGAAGAGACTTGGTTCTTGAAACGCTGCCTCCTTTTGAACACTTAAAAAAAAAAAAAAACTCTTACTCTTCACACCTAACAGTAAGTCCCCCCTATAAATTTCTCTAATCGAATAATGGCACACTTACAACCCCGACTCTACCACCAAACTGCTAGGAATCATAATTGACAATAACCTTACCTTTGATAACCACATAAATAACACTATTAAAACCGTAAATACAAAATTGGGCTCCCTATACAGAATAAAACCCTTAACACCAACAGCCAGAACTACAGTTGCCCACTCCCATCTAATCTCAACTCTACTCTATGCTTCCCCCATTTATACTAACCTAAAGAAAAACAGTCTTGCTAAACTAGCCATTTCCTGTAACAATATTGCCAGATTTGCCACTGGGAACCCATTTAGAACTACTGTCTGAACCTACAGCAGCTAGACTGGCTCGAATTAAAAAAACATCTTGATACTTTCCCAACTTACCATCGTCCATAGGATTTTCTACCAACCTAACAACACACCTATACTTTCTAACCTTATTACCCTCTATACAAACCTCAATTCCTTACGCTCTTCCACCAAACTACTGGCTACCATAAGCAAGTCCAATAACTTGGCAGGTAACTCCTTGTTTTCTAATACCGCTGGAAAATATTGGAACCTGTTACCATCATATCTAACTTTACTTCCCTCCTTTCCACTCTAAGCAAAGTCTCAAGAAACATCTTAAAACAAAATGGTTATGTCCTTGCTGCTACCCTGACTAATTCTCTGCTTTAGCTATTGCCCTATCTCTTCACTGCCTCCCTTCGCCAATTAATACTGTTTTCCCCACTTTTATTCTCTTTATTTAACAAATAATAACTGTCTTAAATTATTCTTACAACTAGGAACTGAGATGAATGAAATTGTGTATGTATTGTAATCTACCTCACATATCTTTATGAATGTGTGTCTTATCCTTTTAGGTATTAGTTTCATAAATAATATTCTCTTTAGCTAATGCTGATTATTTTAACATAATTTCATTTATATTAATGTATGAAAATCTTTTCTGTTGTGTTGCTCAAATAAGTATGAATTCTTTTTAACTAGCAAATACAATTTTCTTTCATATTTGTGCACGTTAATTTTTTTTTTATGTTACTTTGGAGCTTTTCTCCCCGGGCCTCTGCTGAAAATGGAAATATATCCAGTTGGACTAGCCTGGTTAACAAATGTAAAATAAATAAAATAAATATAGGTGCTTGTGTCTGTATGAAAACATCCTCTGAAAAAGATGAAATTTCAGCAGCATCAGATTAGATCTTAATCTTTTCTATACTCTGTATGTATATGCCTTCATTTCAAGGCCAAAGAAAACTGGCTTCCAGAAGGAGGCAGCCATGAAGGTGTTTTGGTATCCTCTGGTAAGTTGGTTAACCTGAGCCAAGTGAGCTGGAAAAGAGCTATGCTGCATCCCATGGTCCTGGTGGAACATTCAAGTGCATTACAGGCCACATGCCTGCAATAACATTTCTCTTTCGTCAAGCAAATGATCTGAGAGTACTTCACCTTCTGTTAAAACTACATTATATGGGCCAAACAATTAATTAAGCACTCACAAAGAAAAAAAGTTGAATACATGTGTAGGTGGCTTTCCCAAGTGATCCACCACTCTAAACTCCTTTCCTGGTGGGTGGACCACAAGTTTCTGGGATTTCTGAGAATGTTTTAGACCAAATGCTAATACTAAGGCATATGATTTGGAATGCTACTAAAGGAGGAGAAGGTCCACATTTTTGAAGCTATGGCTACTGTACACAGATTCCCTCAGACAGCCTTTGTAGTAATGTCAAGAATATTTACTAACAGGAACTCCACTCAGGAAGACTTGTGGGTGCACCAAAAGGCTTTTTGTAGCCTCTGCTGTGGAAAAGGCATGGGTTCAACTGGCTGCTGCCCCCCACAGGATGAACTCCAACACTCACTCAACTATGGGGTTACGAAAGGGTGATACAGGCAAATCATTGTCTTCCTCATCATCCAGATACACTGTGAGAACTTTATGGAGGAGGTCTGGGTGCTTACTCTTGCACTTAATCTTCTTGTTACATACCTTAGGTGAAGGTAAAGCAGATAAACAGGATCAGTATCAGCAAGAAACTATGATCCCTCATTAAATCATGCAAGGCTAGCTTTGAAAGAAAAATTGCCAAGGACTCCAAAGATAACCACAAAGCGTTCTTTAGCTATGTCAAGAACCTAAGTGGAAACTCTCAGATCTGCTCTGAGTTAGTGCAGAATGGCACTAAACCGACTGATATTGCCAACATTCTGGCAGAAAGGTTTAATGCAAACTTCACCCCCCTCTCACCCCCTAAAGGACACATAACCATACCAGAAGAATGTAGGGCCCCATCAATCACTGACACATAGGTTAAAACAGCCCTATCCAAAGCCAAAAACACAGCTTCAGTGGGACCGGATGGTGTCCCAGGCTGCATCTTACAAGAGCTCCAAAATGAATTAAGCCCCCACCTTAACACACTGTTCAAACTCAGCCACTCTACAGGCTATGTACCCACAGAATGGCGCACAGCAACAGTTATCCCACTCCACAAAGGTGGAGCCACAACGGGCCTCGGGAACTGTTGCTCTATAAGCCAGACTAGCCTGGTTTGTAAGGCTATGGAGCACATCATCATGGAACTCATTAACAGACATTGGGAACCTCCAAACCTTGGACCCTACCCAGTTTGGCTTTGTTAAGGGCAGATCATGCCTCCTAAACCTGATGGACTTCTTTGAGACAGTTACCAAGGCATTAGACGAGGGAAAGGAGGTCCACACAGCCTACCTAGACCTCGCAAAGGCTTTCAACACCATTCCCCATTCTGGTATTATATACAAGCTCACCAGCTTGAACATAAATCCCTACGTCACGAGATGGGTTGCCAACTGGCTCATTGACAGAACCCACATGGTGAGAGTTGCAGGCTCTAGGTCCGACTCTAAACTGGTTACAAGTGGCGTCCCCGAGGGCTCAGTCCTAGGACCCCTCCTGTTCAGTATTTACTTCTCAGAGGTACAGGCAAGCACAGGGCGACTATGGCTGACCAAGTTCACGGACGACTGCAGACTAGGGGCCATAAGTGATTCTCCGACTGATACAGACACCCTCCAGAAGGGTCTCACCGAGACGGATACCTGTTGTCAAAATCATGGCCTCAAGCTAAATGCCAAAAAGTGCATGGTCATCCCCTTTGGAAAAAACAAAGTAACGTGAACTACCACATAGATGGTAGTCTCCTAAATACAGAAAATATAATTCCTTGCTAGGAGTCACCTCTTCGCTTCCCGAGCCGGTTATGCGGTAGTGCTGCTTCGCTCACCTCCTGTACTCCACTCCTGAAGGTCCCCTCCCAGCCTCTGGAATTTAAGAACTCCCTCCTGCAAAACCTCTGTCGATTTTTCCTGGACATTCCTACCTGCTAGTCTGGGCCATTCAAGGAAAAGAACTTTAGTGCAGACTCCCATAAATATTTTCATTTGAATGTATATAGCCTTGCACTCATCTAATACCACCTATTTTTGTTAGCTTGTCCTTCCGTGGGTGTGAATCAGCAGCCTACCGCAGACCACTACTACCCCCCTCCCACCTGTATTCCCTGATTTCTAGTCCCTGAAATCTAGGCAGTTTAATTCTAAACAAGACTTATCTAAATAACCTTTCCTATCTTATTCCTTTTCCTGCTATCCTTCCTTTCTCCTCTAGGCGGCAGTACTCATTCATCCTATAGCTTGTATATTTTTTTTTAAACCCCTATGTCCAACATTACCTCTATCTGCCTGTAACTTAAAGCCTCCCAAATCTCATTCCACGCTCTCTAAACCCTGACTTAACCCCCCTCCCTGACCTTAAACTAACAAAGGGACAAAGCTCCCCTATATTTGTTTTTTCTTTGTTCTTACACAAAGGTAATACTTTACACTGTTTTCTACCAAATAACCTACTTACCTTTACTGTGAACAGTAGTGGCTGATACTTTTTCAGCTGGTCTCTCTCACTCTGCTGCTCTATCCTGCTCCGTTCACCCTGTGGGCTCACTTCGCTCCCCTACCCTGTCCCCAATTTCCACCCGCCCCCAGCACTCATCCATTTATTCTGCTCCTTTAACCCCTCCCCATCAGCCAATCCCCAAACTCCCCTCCCTCTTCACCAGCCTACCCTCCAACTCCCCTCCTTCTTCATCAGCCAATCCTCTAACACTGTTCCTCCACCCCCCCCAAACCTACATACCCCTCACTACCACTCCCCTCCCACCTAACTTTCTTATTTTCCTCCCTTTTACTTCACTTCTAATACGCTTCATCTACCATGTTCACTCCTCCTCACATCCTTACCTCAACATCTATCCTCTTCCTTCTTCTTCTACCTCTATCATTTCACCTCCTACACCAATATCCATCTACACCCATCGCCACTACCTCCCATCCCCTTCCACTCAGCCCATTTTCACAACATTTTAGCATCCTTAATTCCCTCCCTTCCTATCCACCTCTTAACTTTTCTCAAACTTTACTAAACACTGCAAATCTAAACCTATTCTCTACTGGCCACCTTTATCTAATCGTAAACCATATAAACGTATTCCTCTTCATATGCACCTTTGCTTAGCCGGTGACATTCACCCCAATCCAAGACCTAAATTCTCTCCTTCAAACCCCCATAACAACTACAACAAATCCACCAATAAATACCTCAAATTCCTCACCATCAATGCCCAAAGCGTGAATAATAAATTAACCCACTTTCACGCCTGGCTCAATCACAATTCTCCTGACATTGTAGCCATCTCCGAAACCTGGCTAAAACCTCATATAAGCGACTCAGAATTCCTTCCTCCTGGATTTCTCTCTCTCCATTCTGACCGCCAAAATCGAAGAGGTGGTGGTGTAGCCTTAATCTACTCCAATCACTTGTCCATCACTCCATATCCTAACCCCATTCCTTCTTTCAATAATGCTGAACTTGTAACTGGCCTACTAAAACTGAACCATAAGAGCATCTGTATCATGTCCCTTTATATTCCCCCCGGTAACAACACAAGCATCTTGGAAGACATCATCTCCTGGACCTCCTCCAACATTAAGCTAGAAACCTACATCATGGGAGATGTAAATATAGACTGGAACAAAATTATTCACCATAACCCCACCATATCAGTCAATCTATTTAACTTTACTCAACTTACAAACTCTATTTCTAGACCTAACAAAAACAACCCCCCAGGCTCTATACTAGACTGGATACTAGAATCCCACCCTAACAAAGTCCTAAAATCTGGTGTCATTCCTGACCCATTAGGAGATCACCTCCCTGCCTTCATCCATCGGGCTACACCCATTTCCCCACACTCCCACCACTACATTCAAACCCACAACCTCTCTAACTTTAACCCTACTACTTTCTCTGACTCCCTTAAGCTAACTGGAACCCATTAAAAACTCTTCTGTTAGATGCAGCCGTTGACTACTTCAACTCTACTTTCATAACTGTCCTTAACTCCCTAGCACCTAAACTCCCTAGCACCTATAAGAACAAAAAGAGTTAAAGCAAATACCACCCCATGGCTCACAAAGACACCAAAAAATTATGCTACAAAGAGATAAAACCTGGAAAGCTTACCTCCAACTTAAATAATCAGAAATCTTACTTAAATACAAACAGCTGAGAAACCAAGCCAAAAACCAAGTTATTAAAGACAAAAAGTCTTACTACATCAAACTACAAGCAAATCACACAAAAAAACCAAACAGTTCTGGAACTCTATTCTCTCCTTAAACCTGGTACAAAAAAATAACCCTTGCCCAGACTCCAGCAAATCTGAACTTGAAATTGCAATAATGTTCAATACCTTCTTTACCTCTTCTATTGCTGAGCTAACCAAGACCTTTACCAACAATAACCCTCCACCTCCTTCTGCTCAATCCTCCTCTCCCTCCTCCCCCCCAATTTTGAACTCAAACCCATCTCCACCAAACTAATAAAGAGACTTATCACTAAACTCAAACCTTGCTCCAATGCCCCTGACAACATTCCTCCCCCTTCCTAAAAATAGCTTCTGACAGTATTGCTCTTCCTATTAGCATCCTGATCAATAGATCACTACTTGAATCCTATGTACCCAAATTATGGCGTTCTGCTTTTATACTTCCACTTCACAAGGGTGGCAAAAATTTTAACACCTCCAATTTCCACCCCATAGCCATCCTCTCCCCAATCTCCAAAATTCTTGAAAAATGTATCCACTTACAGCTCCTGCCATTCCTTACCAAACACCAACTACTCTCCCCTACCCAACATGGCTTCCGTCCTGGACACAGTACCAACTCCGCCCTTCTCTCCTTCTTACAGTCTGTAATTCTGCCCGTGACTGTGGTAATATCATATCCTCTGTTCTGCTAGACTTATCTAAAGCCTTCGATACCATCTCCCATAGTCACCTATTAAATCATCTGTCCAACCTCAACATCTCCAGTAAAACTCTTTCCTGGTTCTCCAGCTACCTTTCTGATAGATCCCAAGCCGTGAAATGGGGCCAGGCCACCTCTACTTTCCTCCCAACCCCCACTGGAGTACCCCAAGGTTCAATCCTTGGCCCATTGCTTTTCAATATCTTTATTAACAACTTCCACAAAGCCATACCTAACACCAAAATTGTGCAATAGGCTGATGATTCCACTCTGATGTCATGCCTCTAACCTAAAAGATCTCCAATTTCTAACTCAAACTGCTTTCTCCACCACCGAAAATTGGATGCTCCAAAATCACCTCTCATTAAATGCCAACAAAACAAAGATCCTTCTATTCTCTCCCTCAAAATCCTTCCCTGTTGACAAAAACTTACTCCATATCACCAGTCTTAACTCCATTATCGAGGTCGTACCCTCAGCCAAACTTCCTGGTGTAACCATTGATGAACACCTAAAATTTAATAATCACATCCAGCTAAATGTCAAGAAAACCCACATAAAACAAGGCCTACTTTACAGAAACAATCACTTCCTCTCTCCTTCCACCAGACTAACTCTCGCCACTACCTACCTACTCACCTCTCTACTGTATGGCGCTCCTCTGCTCACTAATTTATCTTCCACACTCACCTCCAAACTGGAAGTATGTTACAATAAAATAGCCAAATTCGCCACAAATGCAAAATCCTCCTCTCACCACTGCACCTCCCTTCACTCTCTAAACTGGCTTGAACTCTCCAATCTACTTAACCTTCACCAAATCACCACTGCACACAAATTATTGTTCCAACCTAAGTGTCCTGCACTATCCAATATTCTGCAAACTTATAACCCCCCCCAGACCCCTTAGATCTACCCACCAAAACTTGATCATCCATAAACCCAAGCGCCCTGCTGGGCAGCTTCTGCTATCTTATTCCCTAGCTAAAAAATGGAATGCTCTGCCCTCCACACTGAGGACCTGTGACAACCTTAACTTCAAAACTCAACTTCATTCTTACCTCTATCTAAACAGGAAATGCAACTGTACTCTTCCACCCATTCCTCTCAAGCTTTCCCCTCCCTTTACCCCAGGCTTACCTTCTTACCTCCCTAACCTCACTTTAAATTAATGATTATTTGTGTAAATAGCAGCAAATTTAGCCACGATTCTATATGCCTCTTTTCATTCTCCTGAAGCTAAACTGCTTATTTCTTTTTTCACTCCTTTGAATGCTACTTGTTGCTTGCAATCCCTAACTTCCTTTGTTATTAATCATGTAATAAAACTTTGAATTGTGGAGATTTCTCCCCGAGCCTCCACTGTAAGTATTCTGTAATTAAACTTTAATGTCTAGCTTTTCTCCCCAAGCCTCCACTAAAGTAACCTCCCTAAGCCCTGTGAACTAAATTGTACATATTTTATTTCTCTTTTCTTTAGAATGCTACCTGTTGTTTGTAATCCTAACTTTCTTTGCAACTAATCATGAATTTTTCTTTGTAATTAATCATGTAATTTTCTTTGCAATTAATCTTGTAATTTTCTTGTAATTTAATCATGTACTTAAACTTTGTATTGTGGAGCTTTCCTCCCCAGGCCTCCACTGAAAATGGTGTCCCCAGGCCCAGTGGACCTGCCCGGTCATCAAACTGGAATAAATAAATAAAAATAAATAAATAAGGGATCTGGGGACCAAAGTAGATAGTAATCTCTCCTTTGATAATCATATTGCCAAGGTGGTTAGAAAATCCTTCTATGTGGCTCACCTAATCACAAAAGGGTTCACATCTAGAACAAAAGAGGTTATTGCGCCGCTCTACTCATCATTCATTAGACCCATCATATAATACAATGCCCCATTTGGGATGTACCTTACAAGACACCTGCAACAGCTGAAAAGGCCACAAAAGTACCTACCAAGAGGATTACTGACCTCAAACAGATGCCCTATGCAGCCCAACTCAAGAAACTCCAGCTGTACTCGGTTGCATACCGCTTACTCAGAGGTGATCTCTGCCTGACATACAAGGCCATGTCCAACCCTGAATTGATGGACATGCTCCACCTAAAAAAAAAAAAAAAAAAAAAAAAAAAAAACAAATCCGGGAGAGCCACACACTCTGGAGATATAAACCTCACCACAATGATAAACAGGATGTGCTGGAGGGATAGATTCCTGTCCCAGAGACCCCCCATGCATTGGAACAGGATTCTAATATACATCAGGCAGAGCCCCTCACTAAAACTCTTCAACAGAAACCTTGACGGGTGGATAGGAGACAGAAAATTTACCCCAGGGATCAATGCAGTGGCTCTGCTGGACAGAGGCACAGGGAATTAATCTAAGGGTGTGGCGAAAGCCAACACATTTTGGCTAGGCTTACAAATAAGATAGCCTAGTACTTACCTATGACATTATTGACATCCAAAATGATCAACAGAAGCTGCTGGATACTGTTGGACTTTAAAATCAGCACAGAAAAGTCATAAGAGGATAAGAATGGTATTATTATACAATAAGGTAAGGAGGGATTCTACAACAAAGAAACATGTTCACTAGGAACTGATGCTGGTGTCAAAACTAACATCAGCCCTTAAGAGACTTGGGTCACAATCACAACTATTTAAACAGGCTTCAATGCTGACTCTGAGAATAATGGGGCACAGGTCTGCTGCAAAGTATCAACGGTGAAAACTGACCCTGGAGTTAGCATTGGAGTCCAGATTGCAAATACTAAAATGTCAGGACAGACACCACTGACAAAGTTCTCAATGCTGGAGCTATGATCATTAATGGTGAACTTGACAGCAACAGTCAACCAGGTCTGAGGGACTGATTCCACAAAAATGTGTGTAAAAAGCAATGAAATGAAGTCACCAATAAACCCATGCAACCACAAGCTGCCAAAATGATAAACTTCAATCCACCAGGTAAATACTCACTTTATTGCAGAAACAATCCACATAAAAAAGTAAAAGCTTTTGAGAGAGGCTCTTTGTCAATGAATAACAGTTGATCACATCACTTAAATACCCTATAAAACACTAATCAGCATTAATTAACCATATAAAAACACAAAGTGAAATGCAGCCTCATTCTACAGCACACATATACATAAAATCCAGACAATACGTATGTTATCTAAAAGCTACTTGTTGTTGTGTTGTTAATTACAGGATAATAAAATATCATAAAATGCAAACTTTAAGACTACAACCATATGACTACAAATTATTTTGTTTCTGTTTTAATACAAATGTAATAGCAGCAGCATTTAGTACTGGATACATAGCTACAAAAAAGCTAATCCATTTATATTCTGCAAGCTCTGCTTATAAAACTATATCTGTACCCCTGTTATTATATATTTTTTGAATCACTCTAAATTCAAATATATGACCAGCACCCTGCTGATCGATATGTTTTTATAGTGCATTACTACGTTTTCTTCATTTTTCAGAATTATGCTCTCATAACCCATCTTTAAGTTCCCTGTCAGTTTTACTTACAAAAAATTATTACACTTTTACATGTCACTAAACACGCCTATCTATATTACAAGCTGAAAAAGTTACAAAGTAAAACTTCTTACCTGTGATGAGGTGTATAAAAATCTTGTAGTGCATGGAGTGTACTTATTATGCTTCAATATTCAGAAAAAGTCAAACCAGTTAAGCGCAAAAATGGCGCACAACCCAACCTTAACAAATGTTAAGCATCCCCTTCAAAAGTTAAGGTCGGGTCCCACATTAGGCAGTAAAACTGGCTGTAATAACTTGCAAATTACAGCAGAACACATCTGTTTCTGCCTGCTGTCCATACCCTTAACAATGTCCCTAACTTCCTGGGAAAAAAATATTTGAGGGAGACTTGCAAGAATATCAGGATGTGTGCTCGCCTGCATAAACAAAAGAATGCAAATGTTCAGTGAAACTCAAATGTATGTCATTTAGTGACTTCAAGCTTCAGTGGTTTGTCCGAAAACCACATATTTATGAGGAACAGACCAAAAATATGAAACAATAATCTGGATATCCTGCAAAAATTTAGACAGAAGTATGCAGTCCCCCTCCGACAGCGCTAACTTGGTGTTTTTACTGCTTTCAAAACACTTAGAAATTTTTCCCCCTTTAAATTGTCATACATGGAGCAAATAAAGCTCAATGCACTACAAAGAATTATGATCATCTCACAACTCATAACCCCTTTGTGTGTTCTTGACATGGACTCCAAGATTTACCTCGACAGCAAATTTCTTGGCATCCATGTCTCGAATGCATAATAAACAGGTTATGACCGGCAAACTGTTCATAATCCTCTATATCTATATTAATATGGTTACAGGAATGGCAATTATAGCAAGGCCCTGGCCTTTGGTTCTAATATTAGACTGCGAACATACTTTTACATAGGTTCAGAGGTATGTACTAGGCTAATGGCGCTGGAGCCTTTACAAGCCTAGCCCATAGGATTACCCTGGCATCATGCCACCCAACCTTAGTTCCCAGTGCCTCTGTCGAGTAGAGCCACTGGAGTGATCCCCGGGGTGAATCTTCCATTTCCCATCCAGTCATCAAGATTTCTCTTGAAGACGGCCAGTGAGGTCCTCTGTTTGATATGTATGGGACGTCTATTCTCAGTGTCATATCTTTGAAACACAGCTGCTGTCTAAGGTTCCTCTCTCTCTCTTATAAAGTTAGGAACTTAAAAAAAAAACCTCAAGATCTGGTTCTGAATTAATAATGGACCAGTTTAATTTTTGCAACTTGTCTAGTACGCCTATTAAACCTCATAACATGCCATGCCTAACAATTTTTATTCTTTTCTCTATCACTTTGAATGTCATTTACTACACTACTACTATAAGTAAGAGAATCAGAAAAAATTGTTTCCCTTTACTACATTCTAAAATTACTCTCTAAATAATAAATTCGTATCACACTCTGTTTAAACATACCAGTCATCGGATCAACACTATCCAAAAATGTACTATCTTGTGCATGCAACTGGCTTGCTCTCAGTTGCAGATTTATTATATACACATAAGACTTCATCTTGCCATCATATACTGTATCCAGAAAGTCTATGGAAGATATTACATTAGAAAAAAATTAAGTTTAAATAAGAACTCCAAAGTATCATGAAGATATGTGATAATCATGCAATAAATCTAATGTTCCTGCCCATATTAAAAATATTATCTACAAAACATTTACAAGAACTAGTACATGAACCAATCTGATTCTGTGCATCTTCCCAACTTGCAAGAGCTAAGCTGGCATACGTGTTTGCTACCAGAGTACCCAGTGCCACACACATTTTCTGATGCTAACATTCCTCAAATACATTTGACAACTCTACATCAAGCAGCAGAAATATTTCTATATGCAACCGAACTCTCTCTACATAGACATTTTCTTATAGCCTACACATCAAATGTGCAAGGTACAACAATAAACAGGGAATTCACAGCCAACATGGCAAGTTATTCAGGTCATGTGACTTTGCTCAATTTAATAAAAATTATTTTGTATAATCTGAGTAATGCAGAGTTAAATAACTTTTCAAAACATTTTCTAAATATAAAGAAATTGGTTCTGTCACCCATTGACTACCCGATAGAATAACGTGCATAGGTGGGTTTAACCCTATCCTTAAGGAATTGAGGCAAACCAGAACATTCACATGCATATACTTAGAGTTCAAAAGAAATAGCATGATCCAGCTGTAAATCATATAATGTAGACTATTATCAAGTTGCATTTTTGTAATCGTAATGGGGGACATCACTGAGGAGTCTGGCAGCGTACTCTTGCACCTAATCTTCTTGTCATACACCTTAGGTGAGGGTAGATCAGATGAACAAGAAGACATTCTTGAAAGCCAAAATGATCTACAGAACCCGACGAGCACCTTTGGTATTTATGTATTGCGGGAGATGAAAATAAAAAAAAATCTGGAGAGGATACGGATGGCATTAATGTATGATAAAGTAGAGAGAGAGATGCCACAGAGAAGTGCGCTCATTAGGAATTGATGCGGGTATCAAAACTATCATCATCCCTTAAGAGACTTTGATCATAGTCATGGCCATCTAAACAGGTTCAGATGCTTACTCTGAGAATAAAGGGGCCGAGGTCTGCAAAAAAGCCTCAGACTTGACAACTGACCTGGGAGCTGGCATTTTCAGTGCAGAACACAGATGCCAAAGTTCTCAATGCAGGACTTTACAACTATATCTCAGTCAATAGGGCTTGACAAACTGACACAATAAATACAATTTTCAGAGAAAAGTTTTGGTGCCCTAGCCAGGACAGGACATCACAGGTACAGGATAATTCTTTATTCTCTATCATCCTTAAAATGGAGAACATCGACATCTGTGCAGTGACAGAGACCTGGCTCTAGGCTCCAGAGAGTACCCCCTGCATTACCAGGCTATAATTCATACCACACCTTTCGGCCACCTAACCTGGACTGAAACACTAAAGGTGGAGGTGTGTCCATATTCATTAAGGATATCTACACCTCCAGGCCAGTTGCTCAGCATAATGCATCCGAGATTATCCAAGTGCAACTAACTCTGGGCAAGACCGCAATCCAAATTGTAGCTTGCTACAGATCCCCCACCATGCCCCAGGATTCCCACTCCTCATTTCTTAATACACTGGAAAATATTAGGGTACAACCTAACACCCTAATAATGGGCGATTTCAACTACCCTACCATTAACTGGGAAAACTACTCATGTATCAACTCTTGTGCTAAACGTTTTCTGGAATTCATAAATTCCAATGCCATGGATCAACTTATCCACACCCCCACCAGGGGCAGCAATATCCTAGACCTGGTTATTACCAACATGGGCAACCAGTGCTCCACACCAGAGGTCAATTCCTCGTTGTTCAGATCCGACCATAAGCTAATCACTCTAGACATCCACATCCCTCCCCCACCCCCCATTAGGGAAACCACAGTAAAAAATTTCTCCAAAGCCAACTTCACGCTTCATAATAAAGAACTGGCAAATTTCACGATGCCCATGCTGACGAACAATAGAGGTATGACTGCTGAATCCTACACAAATGCACTTTATAAGCACTTACATGAGTGCATGGATCGTGCAATCCCTAACAGAACCAAGATGCTATCCTCCAAAAAAAGGAAGCCAATCTGGTGGTCCCCTGCCATAAACAAACTCTACAACAGAAGAAAGAAACTGTTGCAAAAAAAGAGTAAAATCCCATGATTGGAGAAACTCCCTGGTCAGCTTCAGTAAGAAGCTGAGATCCCTCATAAAATCCTCCAAAGCTAGTTATGAAAACAAAATTGCCACTGACTCTAAAGACAACCACAAAGCATTCTATAGCTATGTCAAGAATCTCAATGGCAACACTCAGATCTGCTCTGAGTTACAGCACAATGGCACTAAATATACAGAACCAACGGATATTGCCATCATCCTGGCAGATAGGTTCAGTGCTAACTTTACCCCTCTGTCATCCCCTAAAGGGCCCATCTCTATACCAGAAGAATGCAAAGTTCCTGTAATCACAGCTGCACAGGTAAAAAAAACACACTATCCAAAGCCAAGAACACAGCATCCATGGGACCTGATGACATCCCAGGCTGTGTTCTACATGAACTACAGAACGAACTGGCACCCCACCTAAGTACCATGTTCAATCAGTTAGCTATGTGCCCAATGAATGGCACACAGTGACAGTTATCCCACTCCACAAAGGGGGAGCCACCACAGACCCCGGAAACTACCGCCCGATTAGCCTAACGAGCCTGGTCTGCAAGGCTATGGAGCATATCATCATGGAACTTATAAACAATGACATTGGTAATCTCCAAACTAAGTACCCCACCCAGTTCGGGTTTGTAAAAGGCAGATCTTGTCTCCTAAACCTGATAGACTTCTTTGAAGCAGTCACCAAAGCCGTAGATGAGGGTAAGGTGGTTCACTCAGCCTATCTAGATCTCGCCAAGGCTTTTGACACCATCCCCCACTCTGGAATTATACATAAACTCACTAAACTAGGTATAAATCCCTATGTCACAAGATGGGTTGCCAACTGGCTCACTGACAGAACCCACACTGTGAAAGTAGCAGACTCCAAATCCAGCTTCAGACCAGTGACAAGTGGAGTACCACAGGGTTCAGTCCTGGGTCCTCTCTTGTTTGGTATCTACTTCTCTGAAGTACAGACCAACACAGAAGGTCTTTGGCTAACTAAGTACACAGATTACTGCAAACTAGGAGCCATAATCAAAACTCCAAAAGATGTGGACATCCTACAAAAGGGCCTTGCTGAGACAGATGCCTGCTGTCAAAGCCATGGCCTCAAGCTCAATGCCAAAAAGTGCATTGTCATTCCTTTTGGTAAAAACTCAGTACCCATGAACTACCACATAGGTGGTAATCTACTTAACACCAAAAGTGTGATAAGAGACCTTGGGACACAGGTGGACAGTAGTCTCTCCTTTGATAATCACATCACCACAGTAGTAAGGAAATCCTTCTATGTGGCACACCTCATCACAAAAGGTTTCTCATCCAGGAAAAAAGATGTCATTGTTCCCCTCTACTCGTCACTCATTAGAACCATTATAGAGTACAATGCCCCTTTTGGTATGTACCTCACACTACATCTACAACTGGAAAGGCCACAGAAATACCTCACAGAGAGGATTACTGGCCTCAAAGAGATGCCCTACGCAGACCATCTCAAAGAACTGCAGCTTTACTCCGTTGCATATCGCCTACTCAGAGGCAATCTCTGCCTAACACACGAAGCTATGTCAAACTCAGAGCTTTTAGACATGCTCCACTTAAAGAAATCCCAATCCCTATGAACTACACGCTCTAGGGACCTAAACCTCGTCATCACAATAAACAGAACATGCTGGAGGGATAGATTCCTGTCCCAGAGACTTCCCATACTCTGGAACAAACTACCTATCTATATCAAACAAAGCTCCTCATTAGCACTGTTCAAGAAAAATCTTGCTGACTGGATGGCAGATAGGAAATTCACCCCGGGGATTACTTCTGTGGCACTGCTCGACAGTGGCACAGGAAAATAATTTTCTTGGGTGGCGAAAGCCAGGGTACCTTTGGCTAGGCTTATATAGGCCCTAGAGCCAATAGCCTAGTACCTACCTATGAACCTATGAGCCTTGAACTAAATTTGTGCTTGCCCAGTATAAAATCCTCTACAAATTTCTCATAATTAACATTGAACAAAACAGGTTAGGACCTTGCCTTGGCACTGCTGGTCTTTGCACCAAAGTTTTAAGCATCGGAAGATCTTGCACTTATACAGCACTAATTCAGCAGCTACTGAGTGCGTTAGAAGTCTGTAAAACAGGGGGGCAGACTTCTCCTGAGCTTTAACAGTAATTGGACACTGATCTTTTTGACAAAGTTTCATGGGAAATTTTGACACCGGGTTCTATACTGCTTAAGGCCACCTCAGACTGGAGGAGAGACGTAGTGCTAGTTATACATTATACTCTTCCTCTGGAGATTCCCGTAGAGACTTTTTTCCTAAACAAATCTAACTCCAGTCATCAATCTAGAAGCCTTGACAATCCACATGCATGGTGTCTACAATCATTCACTGTCAGCTGCTTAGCTGTTTTTGCACCATCTGACTTCTCTTTTTATTGAAACAGATTTTTCATACAACCAAAAACAGAATATATTCTTGTTAGCACATTGCCTTCATTTATCTCCTGTTCCCATCCCTTTAAATCCAGTCTCAGTTGCTATCCTTCCTTCCTTGGGTTCAAGACTCCTCTTCCCTTCTACCCTTTCATTAACCTAACTTCTCTCAAACTTTCATCTTTCACTCACATATATTCATTTAGTTTTGTAACTTTTATTATTCCTGGTGTAGTCAACCTTTTCTCCCCAGGCAATTTTTCATTATTTTTTTCCTCTTTCTGTATTGTGAAAGGGGTTTCTTTCTTCACTCTTTTTTTGCTCCCAATACTAACTCTCCCTACTATTTTTTTACTTTGCTCTGCTATCCACACATATCATAGCAAGAACACTTGTTTGGTTATTTCTCTCTCTTCCCCATAGTTCTTCACTTAAACATTTCAGACCTTTTTTTGCATTTAACTTAGGACACTCCCAAAAGGCATATCCAGGTGCCTCTGTCTCTTGTGAAACACTACTAGCATCTATATGATGTTCCCAGGAACATCTTCACCAATCTAGCAGTTATATAAAAATAGTGGTTAAAGCACTGCCATACCATACAAATATTCTATGTTTTCTTGCTTTGGCTGCATACCATGCTAGTTGCAATAATTGTTAGCAACGTTGCTCCCAGCCATCCTTTATCCTCTTAAGTGCCTCAAGCTCTGGGTCTGTAGAGTACTCCAAAACGTTTTTACCCCCTTACTGGTCCCCCTTCTACTCATATATTTATTTCATCTATTACCTTAAGTATTGCTCCTACAGGTCATATGCTTCCACATACTTACCACTTCCCTTACATTCCAATTTTAACTCCATAGGGAGTTTGTTTTCTTCTTGTATCTCAACTTTTTAAAGCCCCTCCCCTTATTTTTGTAGACAATATTTAAGTTTCCTTTCTTTGCTTCCATCTAAACAGGGACACTTCCCCTCACTCTTTTCCCTTCTTTGGTTTCCCAGTTTGTAGTATTTCCTCTTTCCATTTCATTAACTTTCTTTCCCAAATTATAACCATCTCTTTTTGCATTTCCTGTAGCATTGTTAACCCCAGATTTCTTGCGGATTCCTACAACACTACTCCATCAAATCTATCTCCCTTCTTAATCTTCTGTCCTTTATTAACATTTATTTCTAGTCTACAATAATTTGGGAGTCTAACAACCCCAATACATTACCTACTCTCCAAGACTGTAGATAGCTGCTAATCTGTATCATCCCTAACCTTCCTTTACCTTTCAGTAATGACAAAATTGTTTATCTGCCTCATCGTCACATACAAACCTCCTTTGTTTGTGTTACTTCAATGTACCAAACCTGGGTACAGAAATTGCAGTAAGATATACAATTGTGTAACACTCATCCCTTGATATAAATCTGTCTCATCAGCTTTCCATTTAATTGCTTCCTTACTTTCTCATATATGCTATGCATCACTTCCCACTGTCCCCTCAGGCACATTTTACAACCATATTCCTATAAGTTTTATTTCTTTTCTCCAAATTTTCTTGGAATAGCCACCATCTTCCACACACAGGTTAATATTTATGTCAATTTACTGTGACTTCCCTATATTTATTTGACATCCTGCTCTCGTAACAAAGCTTTGCAATATTTCCTACATCTTCCCTAGATCCTCTTATTGGGTTTTCTAATTGTTAGGAACACATCATTAAGTACTGTAATATTCCTGTCTATCTGGCCACTTAGTGTCAGATTCCCTTACAATTTTTGCCCGTGGTCTAAATGAAGTGCAAAAAGCAGAGGGGACTGTGTACATCCCCATCCCCCCACCCTTTCCATGCTATATTTCCTGACAGTCTTGCCCACACTTTCACGCTTGCTTTTGACCCTTACATATTCTTTCAAACATTCATACACTCCCAGGGGAACTCCTCCTCCTTCTGCAATACATAAATAAATAAATAGCCCAACCTCACCTGATCAAATGTTTTATCAGCACCTAAAGAAATCTGGGCCTCTTCCCCCTCTACAGTGCATCCTACATTATTCCCCCTCTACAATGCATCCTACATTAAGTGTTTTTGTTATATATCCACTGTCTGCCATCCCTCACAAGCTTGTCTGATCTTTCTGCACTATTTCTAGCATTAAATTAACTAGCCTCTCAGCCATCACCATGAAACACTTATGATTTAATACCAAAACTGATCAGTATGAGGGTGGCGGCATCATATCTTTACCATCTTTATGTAGGACAGCTACTATAATATGCTTGCATTATGGTGAGGGATCCTCTCCTTGTGCTAGCTTACAAACCTACCTCTACACCACTGACGTCCTCCCAGCCCTCTTTTGACAGCCCATCCATTCCCAGTGATTTCCCTTTCTTCAAACAACTGGTTGTTTCTACCAATTCTTGTGCTGTTACATACTTTAAGTCCTATTTCTTGACAGATTCATTTTGGAACTGTATCTCATCCCATTGCAAGCAACCCTCCTCCGCTTCTTGTATACCTTCTTCCCACTTGTATAAACTTACATAATATTTTCAGCATTCCTCTTTTATACTCTAACTACATCATCTCCTCTTTAAATCCTTCGGCCTTAAGTCTGTATACACTCCTGTCAACTTCTTGGAGTCTTAAACATACTGATTTTGTTCTGCCTTTGGATTTACAAAATATAACTTCTCTTTTTGCCAAGACATTCACCTTCTATTTATCAAATTCTTGGCTTAAGATGCCTTCCTCTTTCCATCTGTTGCTTCCCACCATGTATGCCCAATTGCTGTATTGCTTCTAACTCGTACAGTAGTCGTCCTTATCCATTTTCATTTTTTGGATTCTTTCCTGAATATTACACTTAATTTTCTGCCTTACACTTTTTCTCTCAACCCCAAAATAATCTCTAGCTATCAATATCTTATTAAATTTCCCCTTTCAAACAGTCCCTAACCTGTTTCCTTTCCAGCAGTCATCAAGGAAAACACCAGAACATTGTAATCTTACCCTTTGCTATTGTTCTTAAATCAATTATTAACAAAGCATGAACTGAGAGACAGTTACGGGTTCACATTCTAACCTCTCGACTGCTTTCTCATATTCTGTGTTTAAAATAACCTCTATCTAATCCTGATAAGCACTGCGGCCTTCCAGAATAAAAGGTAAACATGTCACTTCCCTGTTGCCTTCTCTTACCTACAGACATCTTTCTAGCCTACTGCGTTCAGATATTCTCTAAAGAATTTACTTTCCTTTGAAACACTATGGTTTCTTGGGACCTTTTCTACATCTTTCTTGCTCATGACCACATTCTAAGTCCCATACCACTCAGCAAAACTCTTGCTGAAATGCAACTAGTTCCTTTAGTATTTCTCTCATAGCTGCTACTGAACTTTATGGTGGAAACTATTATTAGGGTAATCCTCTGCTCACAAATATTCTTCAACACTGCATAAATTTCCATTTCATCAACTAAGACATATTCTACTTATAATGGAGTGCTGCCTTGCGCTAACCACACTAACTCCATCTCTTTTGTCCCCATAATGAACTTTTCACCACTTTAAATTCTCCTCTACTAAAGTGCAAGGTTTTCTTAAGCTGAATATGCCACTATGCACCTCCCATTTCTTCTTGCAAACTCACTCTATCTCTTGATCCAGTTCACTACACCATTTACGTTCCAGCTCAATGATTTTAGTTTCCATTTATTATTGTAAATATGTCTTCTTTGCAACCCTCTGTATCCATCCTCAGCCTTCCTTCTTTCTATGGACTTGGATTATACTCTTCTTTTAAACTGTTTCATTCTTTTACATTATTTCTTGCAACCCCAAGCTTCGTCTCTCCAGTTTAACTCCTCCTGCACATGCTACCAAGTCATATCACTGCTTGTTTTGGTTCCTCTACTTTTTATGCCAATGCAAGGCAAATATTTCAACTCCCTAAGCACAGACAAATTCAAAAAAGTAATATTAGAGATTTACAATACATTTTTCCTGCAACGTTATCATTCAAGGTCACATAGCTCTCCACCAATACATTTTTCTGCCACACTAAGGCTCTCCACTAATACATTTTTCTGCCACACTAATGCGGTTACTAAAGCAGCTGAAGATATTTTATCTGACTATTCTCCCTCCATATTCACATCATATTTGCTGCTCCTTCTCTTTAGTCTGCTTTCCCAGTTGTTTTATTTAAATAATGCAACTTAAGCCAACGAAAATAACAAAGAGGAGAAAAATAAACAGTTTTATAAAATGCACGTTTAATATGGTACAGAATTATAATATCCCTCCAAATTCTCATACATTCATTACATCCCTTGGCTGATCTGCCCAGTCTCACTGTTATTACCTTCCTTAACACTCATTTTCTAGTACAACCTGTTTTGAGAGATTCCAGGCCAAGGTAAAAGGTAATGTCTCAAACCCAAAGTTGGTTTGTTAAAATCCTGTGATACTAAAGTCTGAGGTGACAATTATTGCATGTACAAATGCAGCTGTAGTCCACCATTTTTGTTTCAGATTTGGAAAATCATACAACAAATCTCACACCTGAAGGGGCAATGGGCTTCTCCTAAAGAAACACACAAGCACTTATTGAGCTTATTTTGGAAAGTGATGGTTCTTCTCTCCACAGTTACACGTACTGAAACCGATTCATCCACAAGAGCAGAAACCCAAAATCCATAACCACAAAAATTGAACAAGCACAATCATTTCCTTCTACAAAAGGGCTAAAAGCAGCCTTTGAAGGCAAAAGCATACCAACAAGTTGTTGGTAAATGTTAAGTTGGTCCTATATCCAAAACAGTAAAATCAACTCCGATAGGCAATATGACAAGAAATTTAATAAAAAATATCACCAAAAAAATCATTAGAGATAAAATATCAAAAACACTGTTGAGGAAAAAAAACAGTCATTACTGTTTCATATAAGAACAGCAATCTAGAGATCATCCAAGCACTTCATGCATCAACCAAGATCCACAGAGGAAAAGGTACCAAGCAACCATAGTCTTAGAAGTTAGAGAACGGGCTTCACCTTATCAGATAATTTAATATGACAAAATACAAGATCCTAAACTTGGTGATGTTGGTTGTTTGCTTTAAGTTATCCATGTCTTCTAACCACTGAAAAGGAAAGTGAACATTCAGTGCTTAAAAATACTTGTTTTGATCTTACAAGCCCTTGCAGCACTTCTTTATGCTCTATTTCTAAGTGTCATAAATTCAAGCCTCTGAGCAATTTTCAGTGTCTGCGGATACTATACCTTGCGTCAGTCTTGCTTTGAACATTACTGCCAACTATGAAAAAAAGATTCCTTTTCTCTCATTCTCTAGTAACGTTACTTAAGAAAAAAGGATTTGGCATGGAAAGCAAAAGTACCTTTCTGCTCAATGCTCTTCTCAGAGATATTTACCATCTTTCCTTCTCTGTCACATTAACCAATACAATTTGCAAACCTAAGTTAGGGTTGCCAGCAATTAAAATGGCCAAAGTGGGACATTTTCAGGGAACACATCAGATTTTACAGGCCGACACATACCCACAGTCAGTACAAAGGATAGAACTTAACTTTTTTGCATAAATAAAAGCTTATTCTTGTAGCATTTTAGTTGCTTATTCTGTTTCTTGTAACATTTAGGAACAACTATTTTATGCAAATATTACATAAAATGTGGGACAAAATTATGTCCTACAATCTCAGGATATTTGCCAATTTTAATATTGTCAGGACACAACTGCCCAAAGAGGGACTGTCCCTCGCAAAGTGGGACAGGTGGTAACCCTAACCTAAGTAGAATTTCCTTATTGATTCATTTACTTATACAAATGGAGAGTACTTGAGGAATGGGCATAGTAAAATCTAAACAGGTTATATAAAGGCTTGAAAGTAGT
>NC_056750.1:858774592-858813400 GCF_019279795.1 Protopterus annectens
ACTAAATTATCCCACACTTCATACCTTTTCATTTCTTTGTCCTCTTTACTTTGACTCCTTACCACATACTTCTGTTTTTCATTTTCTTTGCCTTCTTTTCTGCTACTCCACTTTTGCCTTATTTTACTTTCTTTGCATATGTTTTCTTTGATAGCCACTATTCTTCAGGATTGTGTCTACATCCTGCTTCTGTATTTTCTCCATAATGTCTCCCCAGGAAACATCTGCTTCATTTTCTGGCTCACTCTGCACCACAATTCTTGAAATAAATCATCCTGCAAAACCTTTCAACTTGGAGGGTTGTAATGATACAGCCATCATTTCCTGACTCATCTCCGTCAAACAGGTTTCTTTGAAACATTTCCTCAGAATCCAGCACACATTCTGCAGTCTCAATATTTTTTTCCTTCATTTCTTTCACCACTCCATCTCCTCCTCTCTTTCCATTGCCTCCCTGTTTCTTTGGGCTGCCCCTGCACGTGGAACGGAAACAGGAAGTGCTCTTGAAAAATGGGTTCCACTTGCAACAGTGACAAGTAGGGGAAGTTCCCCGATTCCCTGACCAAATATTCCCTAGTAGTATAAATATCACCAAGTCTCACCTGAAGAGAGCACACAAGCGTACTGGGACTAACCTGGTCAACAAGAATAAATAAAATTAGCTTTTGTTGGATTTAACTGAAGTCTATTAGTTTGCGACCACTGCAGAGTTCTTTTTTTTTTTTAAAACAAGTTTATTGTTTTTAACATACAAGAGAAATATCATAACAATTTTATACAAGTAATTAAAATAGATATGATTATAACATTCAACAAAATAACCAAAGTATTTACAAAGACATCCACTACAATCAGATCAATTAATTAAACTAAAATACCATGCTATTGAAGTTAAGATTTTTTTAACAAGTTTTGTAAAGTATCCCATACAATATAATAAGATGTTTTCTAGTAGTTCTTGATTTTATTGTCATCAATTCCATATGGCACACTATAGTCATAACATTTTTAAATTCATTGAACGAAGGAGGTGTATCTGAAATCCAATTTCTGGTTATTATTTTTCTAGCCACTGCTAGAATAGACCATAACAAGGGAAGCTTAACCTTTTTAACACTTTGAGGTACAGGTGTGTTGAATAATATAAGAGATTTAGAAATAATGACATTATCTGTAAAAAGAGCCTGCAAAAAATCATTGATTGACTTCCAATATTCTTTCAATTTTATAGTCATAAAACATATGACCCCAGTCAGCATTAATTTCTACATTACATCTTTTACATAGATTATCTTTATTATTTATTTTATTCATCATCAAAGGTGTATAAAAGGATCTATGTAAAAATTTCCATGTAAAAAGTCTCCAGACAATGGAAGACATAGTTTTATAGGCAGATTCCAATATATATTGTTTATCTTGTTGATTTGGTGGGTCACCATTAATGGAAGTGAAATAATTCCATAAGGTATCTACACTGTAAAAAGTTTCTTGTCTGATAATTTTATGTATGTATGAAAGCTTACCTTTATCAGAAACTTTATGTTGTAAATATAATATCAAGTAATCAATCAGGGTTGGAATAGATTCTTTAACTGTTATAGACATTAGATCAATTTTATTAATGAGATGTTGTCTAAAGGTCTGAACTTCTAACCAACAAGTTTCTCTTAGATCAAATTCTTGTTTTAAGAAATCTAGATTTTTAACTTTATTATCAGATAGCAACTGATACCAGTACTTTAGATCATTATCTGTAGCTAAATGAGTTCCTTCAGAAGTGGATGACAAAAGCATACCCCGAGTATACATTATAGGGAATATAATAAAATTCCATTCCTTATATTTAGGATGCATGAATATAAAATTACGATAACTAATAATAATGTTTAATGGGTAATTAACTATATATTTAGGTGTAATATGTGAAGTACAAAATTCTTTTAGTAACCATAGCATGGAGTTATTTACAATCATATTTTTATGTGTTAAGGAGATTTTCATGAAGTGAATACTAATTAGTTCCCAGTAATCTTTCCATTTTGCAACATATGACTGATCTATTAACAAAGTAATAACTTTTACAATAGAAGAGATAGTATATAAGTTAAAGTCTGGAAAAGAAATACCCCCTTGAGACCAGCTATTAGTATGTTTCTTTAATGCAATCCTAGGTCTGTTAGGTGCCCATAGGAAATTAAACATTAGTGCATTTAATTTTTTGATAATTATTTTTGTAGGTGGGAGTATTATTGATTGTATTAAGTATAATATCTTGGGGAATATTATCATTTTAATAATTGTAAGTCTCTCTTCCATAGTAAAAAACATATTATTCCAGGTATTGAAAAGATTATGTATATTAAGAAGACAGGTATTATAATTATTATGTATAATAGATTTAATATCTTTAGTTAATATTATACCTAGATAAGTTATCTGACCTGAATTGGGTACATATTTAGTAAAATCACTAATGAGAACATTTTTTCGTGTATATATAGGTAGTATTTTAGTTTTTTCTTCATTGAATATTAAACCAGAAATACTTTTAAAATTCATCATTTTATCAAATAGAGACTGCATAGAAGAATTAGATCCTGCTGATGTAATTAGAACATCATCTGCAAAGAGTTGAATTTTAGATGTTGTATTTTCATCTATATCAAATCCTTCTATATCAGTACTGTTTCTGATCAGATTAGCCCAAGGCTCCATTATTAAAGTAAATAATAGTGGAGAGAGTGGACACCCTTGTTTTGTACCTTTTAGAATGGGTATTTTTTTGTGAAACATATGTTCCTATCTTAATGTAGGCCAATGCTCCTTTGTATAGATGCTCAATTAGATTTACAAATGCATCTGAGAAGTTTGTGCACTTCAGTAAGGTAAATAAGTAGTCCCAACTTACTGAATCAAATGCTGAACTTATATCGAGACTAATAAGTGTTAAATCTTTCTTTCTCCTATTTGCAAAATCAATTAATGTAAGAGTTCTCCTTATATTATCAAAAGTATTTCTATTTACAATGAAGCCTGTCTGATCTATATCTATAATGCCAGGGATGATTGTCTTCAATCTATCAGCAAAAATACTCATAAACATTTTATAATCAACATTAAGTAATGAAATGGGTCGATATGAAGTACATCTAGTTGGGTCTTTATTAGGTTTTAAAATTGGCGAAATAAATGCGTATTGCCAAGATGGGGGGTTATTAGCTCAGTTTGGGCCAAAATAAAAACCTTATGTATTAATGAGTATGTACTTTTAGAAAGAATTTTATATAGCTCTGGTATAATACCATCATTACCTGGTGCTTTGTTTGATTTAAGCTTGTTTATTTGTGTAACAACCTCTGTATATGAAATACTTTTATCCAATAGTTTAATCTGATGTTTATTAAGTTTTTTATTCATGTTTGTAGTTATAAATTCCTTTATTTTATCTTTAGGTTCCATGTTAATGTTATTATGATTAATTTTGTGAAAGTGATTTCTAAATTCATCTAGTATTTCTGGTAGACTAGAAACATTCTTCTTTTTCCTTAGAGAGAATTTCTTTGATATGATTTTGCTTATTCAACCTTTTTGTTTTGTTTTTAAGTCTATGTAAGTATTTGGGGCTTATTGAGTAAGACAAAAACTTGTATTTCTCTAAAGTTATTTTTACTTTATGAGTTAAAATTTCTTTGTATTTCTCATTTAGTTTGTTTATTTCTTCAATGACTTTCTTATCCATAATATTATCTTTATTATTATGTTTATAAGAGTCTAATTTACTTTGAATATCTAACAATTCCTTATCCCAAGATTTCCTTTTATTATTATACCATCTGATACTTTGTCCATATAGATATGATTTTAAAGCATCCCAAACATAAACAATGGAGACTTCAGGAGTATTATTTATGTCTAGAAAATGTTGTACTTCTGAAAGTATATATTCTTTATAGTCTTTTAGTTGAGTTAAGTATGCCGGTATCCTTTTGATCTGAACATTGTAAGTATTTTTTATCATGAACTCAAAAACAATTGAATTATGATCAGATATAGGACATGAAATGATTTTAGAGTTAATTAATTCTGTTACCATCTGGTTAGAAATAAAGACTCTATCTATTTTTTGAATAAGTTTTGTATCTGTTAGAAAAAAAGGTGTATGGTAATGATTTTGAGTCTATCTGATTATTAATATCATTTAAATGATAAGAATTAACAAAATCCTTTAAATGTTTTGCATTAGATGTAATTTTCCTTTTCCCTATAGTAGTAGTATCATTTTCATGTAGGATACAATTAAAGTCACCTGCCAAAATAATATCTCCTATAGATAATGATATGATCTTATCAAGATGGTATTTCACTGTATTAATACCAATTCCAGGTATCCAATATACATTGATTAATGTATAAGTCTTCCATTTAATTTGTATTGTAACCATACAAAACATTCCTTTATCATCCTGATAAGACTTAATAGTTTTAGGAATGGGCATACTTTTATTCCATAAAATAGCCACTCCTCTTTTTTTCTGAGTGTGTTCTGAACTAACCAATACTGTATATTTATTTGTGGCTAATTTATCAATATCTTTTTTCAGGAGATGTGTTTCTTGAAGGAATACTAAGTTGGCCTTATGTAAATTAATGTATCTTATTAGGCTTGCCCTTTTACACGGATTATTCAGTCCATTAATGTTTAAAGAAATTCCTTTTAGAGAAGTCATTTGGCATTTTAAAACATATAAAACTTATAATCAAAATAACAATTAACAAAATAAGTAATGTTATACCTCCTCCTTTAGGTGTACCTTTAGATATAGCTGTATTTATTGAATCTCTTATGGGATTTTGTATAAGATTCAATTTTGTTTGTAGTGACAATGAGCTTACAAAATGTATTGTGGATGTCAGAACTATATACATACAACAGTGAACAAAAGAAAATAATGTAAGGATTAAACCTTGCACCCAGCCTGGAGTTAAAAACTCCAACTTAGAGTAGTACATACTACTCAAGTTAACCCCCTACCCTAAGCAGCAGTACCTCAGCTGCCACCTTATCAATTTAATACTAGTTATTATTAACTTAAATTAACAACTTTCAATTAGATTATCTGGTAAGACAAAGCTACACATTTGATAAATCAGCATCATATAAACAAATAGAAACTTTTAAAAACAATTCATACTGCTATGTACATCTATTTAATATAATACATTTATACTCAAATAGCATTCAAATAAACTTGATATTAGGAACCAAGAAGAGAGAAAGAAATAAAAGGCGTTGAGAGAGAGAGAGGGAAAAAAAAAAAAGGAGGGCATATCTACATATTAATTTATTCAAAGTTTGTAAAAATAAGTTCTGGTGTTCATTTAAATCAATAACTTTGGCTATTATGGTTCAGACATTACATATATTAAGATGTACCTATTTTCTGTCAAAGAAATGCAGTTAACAGCTTCCAAAAGACTTTAAATTACTTGTATCAGAGCTTTTTTCTCATACTTATTGCCAGTAAAATAAAATATTATATTTATAAAAATTGTTATAAATCATACTGCATAGCTATATAAATTCTCAAAAATACTTGCATTATTGTGAAGAAAGCCATCTGTATTTTGTATATCTGAACTGCTACTTTAAAATATGTCACATGACAACTTCTTCCAAAATAGAGTCATAAAGATATTTATGCTTGTCAGTCAGATAAATCAAATGAATTATAGCAAAGTATATGTTTAAATCATAAGTTTTTTACATACATTAATATGTTGCAGTCAAGTAAACTTTCAAAAACATGTATAAATGTTTCACTTTCTATGCCTTCTAAAATATCACATTTGCTTACTATGAGATACTGAATCATTTAAAATCATTATAACTTTCATATTTTATAAATTATAACATGAATAAATAAGTAGTTATAAAAGATAACTCACATTTAAATGTTATAGGGTTTGTTTTCCATCGCAGAGTCGCAATTGCAGCAGTTCTACTTCCTGGTAGAGTGTTCTTCATGAATCTGCGATGTGTCAGTGTGAATTCAGGGGTCAAAGTTCAAATTGACTACTTTCAGCTTTTCTGCGTGAATTCTGAGTGTTGAAGCTTTTAAAACAACTTGAGGACACTATTCACGAGGTAACCCACATCCCAAATTGTCTCCCTTAACATTCTGGCGGGAATTTTGTTAAAAACAAGTGACTGACATTCATTTAGCAATATAAATGAAGCTAAACATAACAAAACCTTCGTGAAGTATTTTACAAGTAATTACAGCCTCTATGAAAGTGAAACCATGCCCACAGTTAATAATATGTAATAGAACTAATTATTTATGCCCCAATTCAATTTTTATACAAATCTTATTATTTACTGTATCAGTATGATCAAAAGCATGTGAATATATTAATATGAAAGAAAATAAAGAGAGAGAACAGAAAAGAAAAAAAAAGAGAGTAGAAAATAAAAAGAGAGTAAAAGAAAAGATAAAAAAATGAAAAAGGAAGCTATAAAAAGTATCTACAGTAGAATATTACTTGCTGTTTATATTAATAAAGATGGATATGAAACATACTATTTACTATTATTTAGTTCTAATTATTATTAATTAAAGCATGACAAATATTTGTAAACAAGTATAAGCAATATAATCAAGGAAGTATAATTAGCAATAGCATTTAAACAACATATATACTTTTTTACAAGGAATAAATAAGTTATTATTCCATTTATCATATTTTCATTACACTTCTCTCCCTGCCCTCCCCCACCCCTTACCCACTGCATAATCTAAATAGAATGTCATTATTTAAAATAAAAAAAAAAAAAAAGAAGAAAAATAAAAAAAAAATGTATCAAGTTACTAACCTTAGTTCTCTTTGTCAGAAAGAGAAACATATTGAATGATAGCTTGTTATTAGTTCCTCAGATATTTTGACTGATAATGAAACAAAAACAGTTCTTTGTACACACAAAATAACTTTGATTACATCTTTTTCAGAATATTTGTGGCTTTCTGAAAATGCAGTAACTATATTTAAAAAGATTAATAGTGAAGGAAAAAAGAGAGAGAAAAAAAAAGAAAAAAACATAGGACAAGTCATTTGTTTTTTAGTCTCTTTTTCTTCTCTGAAGTCTTCCACGAAGTTTCAGTTGCCAGTCTCTTTAATGAAGGACTAGCCCATTCCATTTCCTCTATTTTATCCAAAATCTTAGTTTTTTTGATAAACAGCAATGCAGAGTCTAAGTCATCAAAAATTTTAGGACCATCAGGAAGGAAGATTTTGAGTTTGGCAGGTAACAGAAGGTAGGTTTTAAACTGTGCTTTCTTAAGCTCCCTTATTAATGGCAGAAAGACTTTTCTTTTAGTTATTACCAAGGAAGAATAGTCATTGTCAAAACGCATAGTTGCCTCATTAATTTTAACAGGAGCTTTAGCCCAAGCAGATTTAAGAACCATCTCTTTATCAAAAGATGATAGAAATCTAACTATAACTGATCTAGGATACTTTTTGTTAGAGTTAGTATTAGCTATAGATCTATGGGCTCTTTTGATACCAAAAGAAAATGCTTCTGGCAAGTCTAAAGTTTTAGGGAGCCATGTTGTTAAAAAAGAAGTAATATTGTTACCTTCAATATTTTCTGGCAGTCCAAAAATCCTAATGTTATTAGCCTAGATCTATTTTCCAGGTCATCAAGCTTTGTTTGTAGATGTGTATTTTGTTTCAGCAAAAACTCAATGTTAATTTCCTCTTCTTGGATTCTATTTTCCATGTCATTTACAGTCTCTTCTATGCCTGTAATCTGGGTCTTCTGTTGTTGCAGGTCTATATGTAACAAGTCTATTTGTTTTGTAGTTTTTTCTATGAAGGTATCAATTTTAGTATCCAGTTTATCCATCTTAGCAGTAAGTTGCTGGATTGTAGATATCAGAGACTGAAGTTCTTTCTTGATGCTGGAATCTTGAGAATTTGTCTTACTGGAACTCATTTCAAACAGAAACTGACAGGAAAATTTCCAAGGTGATTTCTGACAGGAATATTTTTAAAATTTTCTTTCTTTTTTAGATATTATTTAAGAAATAGATAAACCAAACATATTTAGAAAGAAAATTACTTCATAAATTAATTTTTAAAGTAATTATTTCCTGTCAGTGCAGTGAAATTGGTGGAGCTGAAGAAATCTGCTGCTATCCTGTGTTCATCCTTGGCCACCACCACTGCAGAGTTCTGAGACAGTAGCTTGCAGTTTTTGTAGATAGCTGCATTTTTACTTGCTTCTAGGATGAGAATAGCATATGCAATTACTTTGACTGTGAAGATTGTTAAATCATTATTGAAGCGCAAGAATAAGGGGGGGGGTATTAGCACTAATTCTTATGGAACACCATTGGTCAAGTGTTCCTGATTCTGACAGTCTCATTAGCATATATAAAAAGTTAGTGTGCTGATGTGAGCTCTCAGTGCTACAATATTTAAATCTCAAACTAGTTTGAGCAGTCCACAGTTTGACAAAAATTGAGCAGCTATTAAGTATTAAATACAAAACAAATGAAAGGGAACATCGCTTTCATCCCATAAAAAATCTCAGGACCCTTTCTTCAGTTTGTATGTACAATCTGACATTTCCTTTTATGCAGCAACTTCAGACAATCAAACAATTCTCACAATTTGATATTTCAGTTAAAAACAGAACTAAAAAATCTATTCTACAACTACCATAATTAAAAAAACCAAATGAACAAAGTTCATGCCTTGGAGCTCTCCATCATAAAAAAGGGCTATTTTGTGGTATGGAATTCTCTCCTGCCCTTCAGGGGCATTCCATAATCTCCCAGAGACCAGCTGCCACATTTCCCAAAGGTGCTACATGACCTGCTGTATTAAAGCACCATCCAGTCAAAGGGAGGAGGTTCTATTCAAGGATGTTTTTGGTACCAAGGAAAGAGGGCCCCTGGAGATCATCCTCGACCTCTCCTACCTCAACACCTTCGTGAAAGTACCCACATTCAGAATGCTTACCTTGCAAACTCTTTTCCCCCTTTTTCATCCTACACGCCCACATGGCTTCCATATACATAAGGATGCTTACCTACACATCCCCATTCATTCCAATTACAGAAAGTTCTTAAGATTCTCTGTGGCTTCCTGGCACTTCAATTCTCTGCCTTGCCTTTTGGTTTCTCCACCCTTCCTAAGGGTGTTCACGAAATGTCTAGCTCAGTAATTGCTTGCTGCAGACTTCAAGGCATTCAGGTCTTCCAATACCTGGATGACCTTTTCTTTCAAGTAGTCCCTCCAGGAGCTCTAAAGCAGAACCTGATCTCCACCATTTCTATCCTACAGTCTCTGGGTTTCAAAATAAACGATCAAAACTCTGCTCTTTGCCCTTCCTGGGATCAATGTTTCTGGGATGCAGGTTATAAACAGACCTTATGAGGGTGTCTGTTCCCCTCTCAGAAGGCTCAGGAGCCCATTTCCTTTTTCCAAAGCCTTATCCCACTGACCCACATTACTACCAGGACCTTTCTCAAAACTCTGCTCTTTGCCCTTCCTGGGATCAGATGTTCCTGGGATGCAGGTTATAAACAGACCTTATGAGGGTGTCTGTTCCCCTCTCAGAAGGCTCAGGAGCCCATTTCCTTTTTCCAAAGCCTTATCCCACTGACCCACATTACTACCAGGACCTTTCTCAAAACTCTGCTCTTTGCCCTTCCTGGGATCAGATGTTCCTGGGATGCAGGTTATAAACAGACCTTATGAGGTGTCTGTTCCTCTCAGAAGGCTCAGGAGCCCATTTCCTTTTTCCAAAGCCTTATCCCACTGACCCACATTACTACCAGGACCTTTCTCAAAACTCTGCTCTTTGCCCTTCCTGGGATCAGATGTTCCTGGGATGCAGGTTATAAACAGACCTTATGAGGGTGTCTGTTCCCCTCTCAGAAGGCTCAGGAGCCCATTTCCTTTTCCAAAGCCTTATCCCACTGACCCACATTACTACCAGGACCTTTCTCAAAACTCTGCTCTTTGCCCTTCCTGGGATCAGATGTTCCTGGGATGCAGGTTATAAACAGACCTTATGAGGGTGTCTGTTCCTCTCAGAAGGCTCAGGAGGCCATTTCGTTTCTCCGAAGCCTTATCCGACTGACCAACATTACTACCAGGACGTTTCTCAAAAGTTTGCTCTTTGCCTTCCTGGGATCAGATGTTCCTGGGATGCAGGTTATAAACAGACCTTATGAGGGTGTCTGTTCCCTCTCAGAAGGCTCAGGAGCCCATTTCCTTTTTCCAAGCCTTATCCCACTGACCCACATTACTACCAGGACCTTTCTCAAAACTCTGCTCTTTGCCCTTCCTGGGATCAGATGTTCCTGGGATGCAGGTTATAAACAGACCTTATGAGGGTGTCTGTTTCCCTCTCCAGAAGGCTCAGGAGCCCATTTCCTTTTTCCAAAGCCTTATCCCACTGACCCACATTACTACCAGGACCTTTCTCAAAACTCTGCTCTTTGCCCTTCCTGGGATCAGATGTTCCTGGGATGCAGGTTATAAACAGACCTTATGAGGGTGTCTGTTCCCCTCTCAGAAGGCTCAGGAGCCCATTTCCTTTTTCCAAAGCCTTATCCCACTGACCCACATTACTACCAGGACCTTTCTCAAAACTCTGCTCTTTGCCCTTCCTGGGATCAGATGTTCCTGGGATGCAGGTTATAAACAGACCTTATGAGGGTGTCTGTTCCTCTCAGAAGGCTCAGGGCCCATTTCCTTTCAAAGCCTTATCCCACTGACCCACATTACTACCAGGACCTTTCTCAAAACTCTGCTCTTTGCCCTTCCTGGGATCAGATGTTCCTGGGATGCAGGTTATAAACAGACCTTATGAGGGTGTCTGTTCCCCTCTCAGAAGGCTCAGGAGCCCATTTCCTTTTTCCAAAGCCTTATCCCACTGACCCATTACTACCAGGACCTTTCTCAAAACTCTGCTCTTTGCCCTTCCTGGGATCAGATGTTCCTGGGATGCAGGTTATAAACAGACCTTATGAGGGTGTCTGTTCCCCTCTCAGAAGGCTCAGGAGCCCATTTCCTTTTTCCAAAGCCTTATCCCACTGACCCACATTACTACCAGGACCTTTCTCAAAACTCTGCTCTTTGCCCTTCCTGGGATCAGATGTTCCTGGGATGCAGGTTATAAACAGACCTTATGAAGGTGTCTGTTCCCTCTCAGAAGGCTCAGGAGCCCATTCCTTTTTCAAAGCCTTATCCCACTGACCCACATTACTACCAGGACCTTTCTCAAAACTCTCTTTGCCGCTTCCTGGGATCAGATGTTCTGGGATGCAGGTTATAAACAGACCTTAGGGTGTCTGTTCCCTCTCAGAAGGCTCAGGGCCCATTTCCTTTTCCAAAGCCTTATCCCACTGACCCACATTACTACCAGGACCTTTCTCAAAACTCTGCTCTTTGCCCTTCCTGGGATCAGATGTTCCTGGGATGCAGGTTATAAACAGACCTTATGAGGGTGTCTGTTCCCCTCTCAGAAGGCTCAGGAGCCCATTTCCTTTTCCAAAGCCTTATCCCACTGACCCACATTACTACCAGGACCTTTCTCCAAAACTCTGCTCTTTGCCCTTCCTGGGATCAGATGTTTCTGGGATGCAGGTTATAAACAGACCTTATGAAGGTGTCTGTTCCTCTCAGAAGGCTCAGGAGCCCATTTCCTTTTTTCAAAGCCTTATCCACTGACCCACATTACTACCAGGACCTTTCTCAAAACTCTGCTCTTTGCCCTTCCTGGGATCAGATGTTCCTGGGATGCAGGTTATAAACAGACCTTATGAGGGTGTCTGTTTCAGCAAAACTCAATGTTAATTTCCTCTTCTTGGATTCTATTTTCCATGTCATTTACAGTCTCTTCTATGCCTGTAATCTGGGTCTTCTGTTGTTGCAGGTCTATATGTAACAAGTCTATTTGTTTTGTAGTTTTTTCTATGAAGGTATCAATTTTAGTATCCAGTTTATCCATCTTAGCAGTAAGTTGCTGGATTGTAGATATCAGAGACTGAAGTTCTTTCTTGATGCTGGAATCTTGAGAATTTGTCTTACTGGAACTCATTTCAAACAGAAACTGACAGGAAAATTTCCAAGGTGATTTCTGACAGGAATATTTTTAAAATTTTCTTTCTTTTTTAGATATTATTTAAGAAATAGATAAACCAAACATATTTAGAAAGAAAATTACTTCATAAATTAATTTTTAAAGTAATTATTTCCTGTCAGTGCAGTGAAATTGGTGGAGCTGAAGAAATCTGCTGCTATCCTGTGTTCATCCTTGGCCACCACCACTGCAGAGTTCTGAGACAGTAGCTTGCAGTTTTTGTAGATAGCTGCATTTTTACTTGCTTCTAGGATGAGAATAGCATATGCAATTACTTTGACTGTGAAGATTGTTAAATCATTATTGAAGCGCAAGAATAAGGGGGGGGGTATTAGCACTAATTCTTATGGAACACCATTGGTCAAGTGTTCCTGATTCTGACAGTCTCATTAGCATATATAAAAAGTTAGTGTGCTGATGTGAGCTCTCAGTGCTACAATATTTAAATCTCAAACTAGTTTGAGCAGTCCACAGTTTGACAAAAATTGAGCAGCTATTAAGTATTAAATACAAAACAAATGAAAGGGAACATCGCCCTTTCATCCCATAAAAAAATCTCAGGACCCCTTTCTTCAGTTTGTATGTACAATCTGACATTTCCTTTTATGCAGCAACTTCAGACAATCAAACAATTCTCACAATTTGATATTTCAGTTAAAAACAGAACTAAAAAATCTATTCTACAACTACCATAATTAAAAAAAAAAAAAAAAAAAACCAAATGAACAAAGTTCATGCCTTGGAGCTCTCCATCATAAAAAAGGGCTATTTCGTGGTATGGAATTCTCTCCTGCCCTTCAGGGGCATTCCATAACCTCCCAGAGACCAGCTGCCACATTTCCCAAAGGTGCTACATGACCTGCTGTATTAAAGCACCATCCAGTCAAAGGGAGGAGGTTCTATTCAAGGATGTTTTTGGTACCAAGGAAAGAGGGCCCCTGGAGATCATCCTTGACCTCTCCTACCTCAACACCTTCGTGAAAGTACCCACATTCAGAATGCTTACCTTGCAAACTCTTTTTCCCCCTTTTCATCCTACACGCCCACATGGCTTCCATATACATAAAGGATGCTTACCTACACATCCCCATTCATTCCAATTACAGAAAGTTCTTAAGATTCTCTGTGGCTTCCTGGCACTTCCAATTCTCTGCCTTGCCTTTTGGTTTCTCCACCCTTCCTAAGGGTGTTCACGAAATGTCTAGCTCCAGTAATTGCTTGCTGCAGACTTCAAGGCATTCAGGTCTTCCAATACCTGGATGACCTTTTCTTTCAAGTAGTCCCTCCAGGAGCTCTAAAGCAGAACCTGATCTCCACCATTTCTATCCTACAGTCTCTGGGTTTCAAAATAAACGATCAAAACTCTGCTCTTTGCCCTTCCTGGGATCAATGTTTCTGGGATGCAGGTTATAAACAGACCTTATGAGGGTGTCTGTTCCCCTCTCAGAAGGCTCAGGAGCCCATTTCCTTTTTCCAAAGCCTTATCCCACTGACCCACATTACTACCAGGGCCTTTCTCAAAACTCTGCTCTTTGCCCTTCCTGGGATCAGATGTTCCTGGGATGCAGGTTATAAACAGACCTTATGAGGGTGTCTGTTCCCCTCTCAGAAGGCTCAGGAGCCCATTTCCTTTTTCCAAAGCCTTATCCCACTGACCCACATTACTACCAGGGCCTTTCTCAAAACTCTGGGCTTTGCCCTTCCTGGGATCAATGTTTCTGGGGTGCAGGTTATAGACAGACCTTATGAAGGTGTCTGGTCCCCTCTCAGAAGGCTCAGGAGCCCATTTCCTTTTTCCAAAGCCTTATCCCACTGACCCACATTACTACCAGGACCTTTCTCAAAACTCTGGGCTTTGCCCTTCCTGGGATGAATGTTTCTGGGGTGCAGGTTATAAACAGACCTTATGAAGGTGTCTGTTCCCCTCTCAGAAGGCTCAGGAGCCCATTTCCTTTTTCCAAAGCCTTATCCCACTGACCCACATTACTACCAGGGCCTTTCTCAAAACTCTGCTCTTTGCCCTTCCTGGGATCAGATGTTCCTGGGATGCAGGTTATAAACAGACCTTATGAGGGTGTCTGTTCCCCTCTCAGAAGGCTCAGGAGCCCATTTCCTTTTTCCAAAGCCTTATCCCACTGACCCACATTACTACCAGGACCTTTCTCAAAACTCTGGGCTTTGTGGCATCCACCATCCCAATGCTTCCACTGGCAAAACTACACATGTGGAAACTACAGTGGTTCCGGAAGTCCATGTGGGTACAACATGCACACCCCCTAGAGCTCCGAGGTCCCTTTCTCCCATGTCTGATGAGGGAGATAACCTGGAGGATTCAACAGTTAACTGCCAACCCGGGTCTCCCACTCCATCCTTTACCACTGGTCCAGGAGATGTTCACAGATGCCTCAGACAGAGGATGGGGAGCAGCTTTTGGCTCCATTAAAGCTCAAGGGACCTGGTCCCCTTCTCATAAAAGGGAACACATTAATGTAAAAGAAATGGCAGTCTTGCTGGGTCTTCAGACGGTTTAGGCCCTCTAAAGATTTTCACAGACATGAACAAACAAGGAGGGACAAAGTATCTCCTTTGCAGACTAGCCCTGCAAGTGTGGGAATTGGCTGTCAAGCTTCAGACTCCACTCGAGCCAGAATATAGTGGCAGACCCATTCAGCAGGTACGAAACACAATCCCACTACTGGATGCTTCACAAGGAAGTGTTCTTGGACATTATCCACAGATGGGGTACTCCACAAATAGACCTTTTTGTCTCCCCCATGAACAGACAGCTTCTACGATTTTGTGCCAGAGATCCTCGTCCTCTGGTTTGGAAGGTGGACGCCATCAGCTTTTCATGGAAGGGGATGTTTCTGTATGCATTCCCTCCCCCTCCTTTCATTCCAGATTTAGCAGGACAAAACAAAAATCTTAATGGTGATCCCTTTTTGGCCAAAACAGCATTGGTTTACCCTGCTCCTGCATTTACCCAAGGGCAAGCACCATAAGTTACTTCACAGATTGAACCTTCTCACACAACACAAAGGAACTCTAATCCATCCCCACTTGTGTACTCTTCAGCTGATATTGTGTGTGATAGGATCTTAATTCCTTTCAGAGGACATGCTCAGGTTCTGCAGGTGGCCAGAAGATAGAATACTAGAAAATCTTACTTATCCAAATGGAAGAGAGTTTCAGTTTAGTGTCTTTCTTGAAACTAGAACCCATTGACAGTGGAAGACCCTCTGGTTCTGTCATACTTTTAATTTCTCCAAATCTTTTGGGTTTCTAATACTATTATGGGAATGGACACCATTCCTAAGTCTAAAGTACGATTAAAGTTCATGAAATTAGTATTGTTTCAGTCTTTGATGTCAGCCAAAAAGTGCTCTTCTTAGCAGTTGCAATGTGCACAGTAATGACTCCTGCAATTCGTACAGAGTTGCATGGATTGGTAACTTATCTAAATACAATTGCAGATTCTTTTTTATAAAACCTGTTGCTCCAACTACTATTGGAACTGTCTGGGTATCTTTCTTCTACATGGCTCTAATTTCTGCCTGCAGATCCTGATATTTTATGACTTTGTGTTTCTGTGTACGTAGGACACTGTACTTAGGACACTGTAGTCACTGGGTGTGGCGATCTCCGTGATCGATGCTACTCTTGTTTTCTTTTCTTGAACCACTGTATCCAGTTTTCTAGCATCGATCTTTTGAACTGTTGGTCACGGGTGATCCCATGTCATATAAACTTCATTTTCTGTTCTTTTGAACTGTTGATAACGGGTGATCCCATGTCATATAAACTTAATTTTCTGTTCTTTTGAACGGTTGGTAACGGGTGATCCCATGTCATATAAACTTCATTTTCTGTTCTTTTGAACTGTTGGTAACGGGTGATCCCATGTGATATAAACTTAATTTTCTGTTCTTTTGAACTGTTGGTAATGGGTGATCCCATGTCATATAAACTTCATTTTCTGTTCTTTTGAACTGTTGGTCACGGGTGATCCCATGTGATATAAACTTCATTTTCTGTTCTTTTGAACTGTTGGTATCGGGTGATCCCATGTGATATAAACTTCATTTTCTGTTCTTTTGAACTGTTGGTAACGAGTGATCCCATGTCATATAAACTTCATTTTCTGTTCTTTTGAACTGTTGGTAACGGGTGATCCCATGTCATATAAACTTCATTTTCTGTTCTTTTGAACTGTTGGTAACGGGTGATCCCATGTCATATAAACTTCATTTTCTGTTCTTTTGAACTGTTGGTAACGAGTGATCCCATGTGATATAAACTTCATTTTCTGTTCTTTTGAACTGTTGGTAACGGGTGATCCCATGTCATATAAACTTCATTTTCTGTTCTTTTGAACTGTTGGTAACGGGTGATCCCATGTCATATAAACTTCATTTTCTGTTCTTTTGAACTGTTGGTAATGGGTGATCCCATGTCATATAAACTTCATTTTCTGTTCTTTTGAACTGTTGGTAACGGGTGATCCCATGTCATATAAACTTCATTTTCTGTTCTTTTGAACTGTTGGTAATGGGTGATCGCATGTCATATAAACTTCATTTTCTGTGATGCTTTGTGTCTCAAGTTTCCAGTGTTTTTCAGGCACTTCAATACATAATGTTTGCACAATCCCCAGTGCAACAGTCTCTCCACATTATGCCTTTCAGTATACAGTCCTCTTGCCATTAGTATCTGTCATAATTATGTGAATTACTGGATGTTGGCTTAACTTTCTCTTCCGTCCAAGTGCATTTGTCGGCCATTTGTACCTGTCTTCTTCTGTCTCCACATTTATCTTTCAGATTTGAGGCTAAGCAATTCTTAAAAGGCTTCCTTCACATAAGCACCCCCCCAGCCAGGAAGCCTGTTGCACCTGCCTGGGATCATAACTTTGTGTTAGAGAAGCTAACCCTTGCTCCTTTTGAACCAGCAGCTTCTGCTTCCTTCACATTTTGCTCCTGGAAAACTATTTTGCTGCTTGCACTAACCTCAGCCAGAAGGGTTTGAGAACTACAGGCCGTAATGGCTTCTCCTCCTGTCTTGGTGTTCCACAGAGACAGTGTCTGTCTCCACACCAGCCTTACCTTATGCCTAAAGTGGTAAATGACTTGTCCCTCAACCAGTCTGTTCATTTACCTCCCTTTTTAAACACTTCACAGAACTCTGCGGAGAGGATTCTGCACACCTTACATGTGCACAGTTACCTTAGGTTCTCTCTTGACAAAACAAAGGATATCAGGAAGTCTGACCATTTGTTTGTCTAATTGCACCCTAGAGCTTTAGAGCTCCCTGTGCTTAAACACATTTTCCAGCTGGATCTCTAAAGCCATTTCCTTCAGCTGTGAGCACCATGGAAAGAGCCTCTCTTCTTCTTTTAAGGTACACTCTACCATGGCTTTTGCTTTCTCTGGTGCCTTCTTCAAAGGTCTGGACAGTAACTCCATTCTGGAGGCAGCCACCTTGTGTTCAGTCCATAACTTTACCAAACATTACAAACTGAACAGTATTTCCAAATTTAGGGCAGGGTTTGCAAAGGGTGTTCTCCATAGCTTCATGGAGAATTCCACTGCCACTACCTCCTCCTTTACCCCATGAGGTTTGGTATTCTGCAGTAGGAATACTGCAACAGAGGAATAGAAGGATATAGATTACTTGTGTAAAATTTTACTGTAATGATACTGTCTTTCTCTTCTCTGCAGTGTTGTATCCCTCCCTCCCTCCTTCTTCCTGACTTTGTTCTTCCTTGGATGTACTTGGCCTACATACTTCCCTTGGACAGGCGTTCCACTTGAGCACTCATTTCTGAGGATGGTGCATGTGTATGTCATTTTTATGGCTGATGTCCAACAGCAGCCTACATACGACATACCACGCACCCCAAGTAGTGGAAGTCTTTTGCATACTGGCCGATGTCAGGTCATTGCAGCAGGCAACTCCTCATGTTAAGAATACTGCAAAAGAGAAGAGAAGGACATCAGTCGTTATGGTAAGATTTTACACAACTAATCTGTATGTCTCAGAAGACTGGAGAGTAAGTATACTAGTTCCCGTGTAGAAGAACAAAGGGGACATCCACTACTGTGGGCAGTAAAGCAGTATCAGACTCGTATCACACTGCACAAAAGTTCTGGAGAGGGTGATAAGTGAATATGCAGAGCAGAACAAACTAAGAAGGAAGATGAGCAGCTCGCATTCAGATCAGGATGCAGGACAACCGACCCGATGTTTACAGTGAGACCAGATACTAGAGAAATAGCTAGAAGTGAGGAAAGAGTCTAACTGGGCATTTCTAGATTTGGAGAAAGCTACTCTGGACAGTCCTGAGATGGTTCAGAGTCAAGAAACATTGGTAGAATTAGTGCAGGTTTTTACATAAGGACCCACAAGTACTGACCATGTTTGGACTTATTTATTTATTTAGTTTTATTTTATTTTTATTTTACATTTGTTGACCGGGCTAGTCTAACTGGATATATGTCCATTTTCAGTAGAGGCCCGGAGAGATGAGCTCCAAGACATGGTCCAGATACAATAATACAAATACAAACAAATAAAAAATAAGAAATAAAATCTAATATTCTAGTAAAAATAGCAATTTTCCTGGTATGGAAAAAAAATGCATCAACAATGGTAACGTGTATTTCAGCATAGAGGTTGTAACAGGATGTAACCCTGAGGTAAAAAGTCACAAACAAAAGAACTTCGACAACAATGCAGGTTGTCAGAGGTAGATAAAAGGAAATAATCAGAGTAAAAAAGGAAAAAAGAAAGAAAATCATCAGTACTTGCAACATGTGAATTATAGCAGAAAGGTTACGCAGGATCCATCACCGAGGACCTGCAGTGTAATATAGTGCGGTTTTTAAGTATGGTGACATAGTATAGGTTAAGTCAGAAGTGAAACAAAGGAAGTTTGATGTGTAGTATTGTAGCAAAGGATTAGCTTAAAATATATATAAAGAGAATAGACATGGTGAAAAAAGGTAGAACAGAAAAATATAATAAGGTGGGAAAATGTAGTAGAGGATAGTAAGGAGTGGATAGGTAAGTCAAGTTAGTAGAGGTAGAGGACTAGTCTGCTCTGGAGCAGGGGCACAGCCAGTATGTTTTGAGGAGAAGTTTAATTCTGTTTTAAAATAGAGATAGAGAGGTGAGTGAGGTGATGTCATTAGGGAGAATATTCCAGGATTTACCTACTGTATTAGAGAAAAGAGAATCCCCAGCTCTGTTATTAGGTTTTGAGGTGTGCATAAGAAGTTTGTGAGATGATCGTAAGGACTTTAGGTTTTTATAGGGGTGATGAGGGTAGATAAACGTGGAGTATTAGGTTTGTATAGGATGTTGTGGGAATGGTTAGTTGGTGAAATTTAATCAGGTGGTGTAGTTCTAACCATCCTAGCCATTTTAAGTTTATACAATGATGGGTTCGGAATGGGTTGCCTGTAGCAAATCGTGCAGTGTTGTTATAGGTCATTTCCAATTTACTGAGGTTATTCTTGGAGACATTAGTAAAGATGGGAGAGGCATAAAGGAGTGTAGAGATCAAATGGGTATGGGCGATAGTAGATGTCCTTCAAGAATGCAACTGCAGTTCTTACATATGGGTTGTCCTGCCTCAGGCAGCCCTCGGTCGGCCGGATTCCAAAGTCTGGGTCCGGCGTCGGCTGATGTCGTCTCCTCCCCGACGTCAGAGCGGCTGGGGTATAAAAGCATCAGCCGACGCCATCTTCCTCAGTCTTTCTTGCCGCACGGTGCCCGAAGCAGAAACAGTTCGCAAGTGCCGGTTGGTCAGCTCCTGTATTTTACGTATCCGAAGTCATCAAAAAGCTAATTACCCCGTTGGGGAATCTTTTCTTGCCTCAGCCGATGTCAGACAAAACTGAAAAAGTTAATAATTGTTTGTCTTGTGGTAAACAAATACCTCATAAGGACTTCCATACTTACTGCCTTCCCTGCCTTGGCCCAGACCATGACGTCTCGGCCTGTGCTTGCTTCAATAAGCGCACACTCGGGCGCCGGGCAGAGTTTGCTGAAGACTTTTTTGGCGAAAAATTCTCTTATACCATGCCGTCGGAACAACCGACTCCACATACTTCCAAAAAACGGAAAGACCGGGACCAACTTTCTCGGCCCGCGACTTCCACCGACACTACGCCAAAAACTACCGCGAGTGCATCGGTCTCTTCTGAGGCAGTTTTTCCACCGCACCAGACCGACGACACCGCTTTACCGATCATTTTGGCCCCGGAACCGATGCCGGTGCCGGTTGTTGATTTTCCTCCAGAAACTGAAGCCCTGGATTTGCCTGAGACCATACCTGTGGACAAGGTTACTCCAGCACGTGGGGCGGCTAGGCCCCCTATGTCTATGTCTATCAAGGCCTACACACGTGCTAAGGCTTCTAGCCAGGCTAAGTCTCACCCTCCTAAATCTTTGCCTCAGCCCACTACTGATAAACAAGTCATGACTTTAGCTGCAGATCTAATTTCCTTAATCAGAGGATCCCAGGCCCATCCTGACAGAGGTTCTCGGCCACCTTCAGACAAAAGGCCCAGGGTTGAGCATACAGACACCCTTTCTTCTGATGAAGCCTCTGGTGACTCTGATCATTCAGATACCCAGGAAGAGTCCTTCCAGGCCTACGAGGATTCTGATGCGGAGGAATCTATTCCTTCTGCCTCTCCTCCTGAGGATATTTCTTTTGGGAAAATTCTCCACTCCATGAGAGAGCATTTTCAGTGGCAAGGCCAGGAATTCTCCGACTCCAGGAAAAGGCTTCGTACCTTCCTTAAGCTTCCCCAGCACAGGCCTTTAGCTATCCCTCCAGTGTTAGATGTACTGGATGATGTGTACTCCGATTCGATTCGAGTGCTTCTCCTGATTCTCTTCATGTAGGGCAGCTATGACAGGGGCCGTCATACGTAGACATGCATGGTTGAAAGAATAGGCATTGCCAGATCATGTTAAAGTAAAGCTTCTAGATGCACCTCTGGAAAAACACAAGCTATTTGGTGCTAATGCTCAGGATGTGTTGAAATCAATTGAGGAAAAGGCTAAATCAGTGCAAACAGTCAAAGATTTCCTCCAGGTTCAGCCACCAAGGTTCAGCAGGAATTGGCCTTCTAAGAATTGGTCCTTTCCAGACACTGACAAGTTTCAAAGAGGAAAAAACAGGCGTGCCCGAGGGAGAGGGCAATACAGAGGCCCCTACAGGGGACGCCAATGGCAACCGACTAATCAGAGAGGTGGCGCAGGGACTTCTACTGCTCCACAGGGACAATCACAATGACTTGATTTTCACACCACCGACCAAGACTCAAAGAGAAGCACCTTAGGTGGAAAATTATCCTTATTTTCAAAAAATTGGCACATTTTAACAAAGGACAAATGGATTCTGGACATAATAGACCAAGGCTACAGGTTCCACTTCCATACTTTACCAACAAGACAAGGCATGCCCAACCTGCCACAAAATCAAAGGGCAGAGGCATTAGTGCAAGTTTCAAAGCTGATAAAAATCAAAGCAATAGAAAAGGTACCTCCTCAGGAACAAGGCCAGGGATTTTACTCAAGACTGTTCCTTGTTCCAAGAAAAGAAAAGCAATGGAGGCCTATACTGGAATTGTCCGCTCTAAACACTTTTCTCATTGTACCAAAATTCAAAATGCTGACGCTCCAGCAACTCCTTCCCATGCTGGGCAAGGGGTCTTGGCTGGTTACTCTGGACCTCAAGGAGGTATACCTGCATGTCCCAATCAGACACAGTTGCAGAAGATACCTCAGATTTCTTGCAGGGTCAGAGCATTATCAATTCTCAGCATTGCCTTTTGGCTTATCTACTGCGCCCAGAGTATTCACGAAATGCCTGGCATCAGTAATTGCACACTGCAGACTCCAGGGGATACAAATATACCCTTACCTGGACGACTGCCTCATACAAGCGGACAGCAAGCAAGCCTTGACAAAAAACTTGAATTATGTCATTCACTTACTACAGGCTTTGGGATACACAGTCAACTTACAAAAATCAAGACTACTGCCATCCCAGCAAATAATTTTTCTAGGAGCCAAACTAGACACAGAATCACAAATGGCTTACCTCACAGAAGAGAAGCAAGAACAATTACCACATTACTTCAAAAGCCTAGCAAAGCTCACCCAGATGACTGCAAGGAAAATCCTGCAGGCCCTGGGTTTCATGGCATCTTGCATTCTACTGGTTCCACTGGCAAGATTACACATGAGAAAATTACAATGGTACCTAAAAAGTTTATGATCTCAGCACAGCCACAACTTAGAAGCAATTATTCCACTCATCCCATGTCTACAAAGGAAGTTTCTGTGGTGGGCCCAAGCAAGCCTGTTGAACAAAGGTATGCCTTTCATCAATCCTCAAACAAGCCATACCATTACAACAGACACCTCAGACCATGGATGGGGGGCGCACATGGAGGGCAGATGCATTCAAGGGCAATGGACCACACAGGAAGGGCATCTTCACATCAATCAAAAAGAGATGTTAGCAGTAATTCATGCAATCGAGGCCTTCAGAAGATATCTTCAACAAGGTCATTTGCTAATAAAGACAGACAACACCACTGTTATGTGGTACATAAACAAACAGGGAGGTACTCATTCTTACCCCCTTTGCAGACTAACAATGACTCTTTGGGAAAAGTCCCTGAAACTGAACATACAGCTGCAATCCCAGTTTGTTCCGGGCAGGGACAATGTTCTGGTGGACAGTCTAAGTAGAAACATCGTGGACCCACACGAATGGATGTTGCATCCAGACAATTTTGCACAAATAACTCTTGCATGGGGGAGGCCAGACATAGATCTCTTTGCTTCCCACCTCAATCATCAGCTGAAAAGGTTCTGCTCGGGGACACACCATCCACAAGCCTGGAGAATAGATGCTCTCTCATTCAGCTGGAACTCTCTAACAATATATGCATTCCCACCTCTACCATTAATGACCAAGGTGTTACTGAAGATCAAAACAAAGCAACCCAAAAGCATCTTAATAGCTCCAGACTGGCCAAGACAGCACTGGTATCCATTACTAAGGAGCATAACTTGCACCAAGCCGTGGCTCCTGCCTCAATGGCCTCTACTCTTGACTCAGCACAATTACAGGACAGTTCACCCCAACCTGCAAACTCTGCAGCTGACAGCTTGGAGGGTTCCTTGATTTCGCCCCATATTTCTCTCTCCAAGGAAGTTCAACAGATATTACTGGAAGCACGCAGACCTTCCACCAGAAAGACTTACTCAGCCAAATGGAAGAGATTCAACATCTGGAATACCAACAAGGGACAGGATGCATCAGTTATGAGCATCCCACAGATACTGGAATATTTGGCAGAAATGCTACATAATGGACTTTCCTATTCTTCCATAAAAATACACGCTTCAGCAATTTCAGCAAAATACAACACTGATCCACCTGTGTTTTCACATCCTTTGCCAAGACAATTTCTAAGAGGGATAAAGAATATCAAACCTCACAGAAAACCACCAGTGCCTGCATGGGACCTCAACTTCGTGTTAGAGAAATTAACTCTTCCTCCTTTTGAACCAGCAGCATCTTCAGACTTGCATTTTCTTTCCTGGAAAACAGTTTTCCTGTTGGTAATTACCTCAGCAAGAAGAGTTTCAGAGATACAGGCCCTCATGGCAGTACCTCCATTCCTCATTTTTCATCAGGACAGGGTTTCTTTAAGAACCAATCCTTCTTTTATGCCAAAAGTGATATCCAGGGTTTCTCTAAATCAAGCAATTCACCTACCTACTTTCTTCCCCAATCCTCAAAATAAAGGGGAAAGGCTGCTGCACTCTTTGGACGTACACAGACAATTACGCTACTACTTGGACAGAACAAAGGCCAACAGAAAGTCGGACCAACTTTTTGTAGCATATGCTCCTGCAGTGCAAGGAAGGGCAATTTCCAAACAAACAATTTCAAAATGGATTGGACATTGCATCAGATTCTGTTATTCTTTTCATGGGAAGGGTGTGCCAGCCAATATCAGGCCACACTCCACCAGAGCTACAGCCACCTCCACAGCCTTCTTAAGAGGGGTGGCTACAATGGACATTCTAGAAGCTGCTACATGGAGCTCCGTGCATACATTTTCCAAGCACTATAACCTGCCTTTATATTCCAGATCCCGAGCAGGCTTTGCTTCAGCAGTCCTGCAGGGCATTTTAGCTACACCATCCTTATCCTAGAGCCTACCACCCCCAGCTTGGCTATGGTATTCAACCCATATGTAAGGACTGCAGTTGCATTCTTGAAGGACATAGTACAGTTTTGTACCTACCATAAATGTAGATGTCCGATAGATATGCAACTGCAGTCAGGTCTTCCCTCCCTCCTACCCCTCTGTGTATTGGGTCCACTTCCCTCCTTTTATACTTAGCTGGGGACATCTGTTATGGTGTATCTGTTTATTGCTATTGTGTATGTCTGGACTTTTTTATCCAGTTCTAAATTTAGCCTTTCTTGGAGGGCACCGGGCATCTGGGGCAAGAAACACTGAGGAAGATGGCGTCGGCTGATGCTTTTATACCCCAGCCGCTCTGACGTCGGGAAGGAGGCGACATCAGCCGACGCCGGACCCAGACTTTGGAATCCAGCTGACCGAGGGCTGCCTGAGGCAGGACAACCCATATGTAAGGACTGCAGTTGCATATCTATCGGACATCTACATTTATGGTAGGTACAAAACTGTACATTTTAGCAGTAGGGGAAAGTAATGGTTTAACCCTATATAGACAGCCATTTTTTTATTGACAGTCTTTATGGTATTATTGATGTGGATATCGAAGTTCAGATTATTGTCGATGGTGACACCTAGTAGTTTGGTGGTATAGTCAGAAGATATTATAGTACCATTGATAGATGTCACTGAGAATTGAAGAGGAGAGGACTTCAGAGTAGGAGTGAAGAGGAGGAGTTTGGTTTTCTTTGGGTTCAAAATAAGGCAATGCTGAGTGAACCATTGATGTTAAGTTGTCTATCTCGCCTTCATTCTTGCTGGATGGGTTCGGAGCCGAACCTCGGCTCCGACTCGGCCACTCTAAAAGCTCGAGAGCTAGTTCCACCGGCTCGAGGCTCCCCTATATCCCACAATGCTACGCGGTAACTCCTCAGATCTCGTTTGCCGCTATAGCGATCGAGGTGCGTTTCAACCGGCTCGTCAGGTCAGTTTAAAAAAAACTAGTTAATATCTTAGTTAAACTCCCCTTTAAGTTAGTTTTCTTCATAGTTTTATTAAATAAGTAGTTTCCTTCCCTTTCCAGTCAAAATTTTCCCTTTTTTTCCTGAAACTCACTTGAGTTCTTCCCTTGGGCCTTAGGCCCAGTCCCTCCCTTCCTACTAGTTGGAGTGATTGTGTTTGTAGGGACTTAATTTTCTAAATTACTTGTAATTTAATTTAATTGAAGTTTAATTTAATTTAAATTTCTAATAAGTGTAATCGGTGTGTGTGTGTGTGATTGTGTGGTTACATTTTTTTCTACCTTAGACATGTCTAAGGATTCAAAGGTCTCCGGCTTTAAGAAGTGTGACTCGTGCTGTCAGAAGATGTCTCTGACAGACGGTCACACTTCTTGTGTGTACTGCCTGGGACCTTTGCACCTGCAGGACTCATGTGCTGTTTGCCATGGCTTCAGCCCTAGAGTCCTGCAGGAGCGTAAAAATAAGCTCATTCTAAGGGGCTTATTGAAGCCTGAGGGTCCCCCGACTCAGTCTTCGGGGAAACCCTCGAAGCCTACCAGACCATTGGCATCGGTATCTGAGTCGTCTTCTGGGGCTTTGAAGGCTGTTCGAACATCGGCTCCAGCCGGAGCCGATGATTCTCGAACTCATGTCCCTGCTATTTCCCCGGCTCCGGCCGGAGCCGAGACAGACACCGGTGAGTTGGCTCCGATCAGATTGTCGGAACCGACCTCCAGAAAAAGGTCCCGGTCACCATCTATTGGCTCCGTTCATTCGGCTCCAGCATCTCCATTGCTGTCTGAACGGAGCCATAGATCTCACTCCTCTAGGTCGTCGAGACTTTCAGATCATGACCTTCAGAGGGTAGTGAGTCGACTTCTTAAGTCCGAGGCACTGGCCCAGATGCTTCAAAGCCCGACTCAACAGTCGATGGCTAATCCCATCACTCAGAATATTCCTCCTCCGACTCCTTTGAGTTCGGAGCCGGGGCGTCTCGGACCCGAGACTGTGGCTGCATCGTAACTGATACCGTTGTCTTCGGTACCATCGTCTGCTCTGATTTCTTCCTTGGAGGAATCTCGGTGCCAGATTTCCCTCGTCGGCTCCGAGGGGCGAGTGGCATCGGACCCTTGTCCGATCCTGCTCTCCCTCTCGGTGCTTCGGTGCTGGTGAGTTCGGCTCCGACATTGGCCTCGGAGCCATCACTGTCGGTGCCGGGGGAGGTTTTCAGCTTTTCGGAGCGGAGACCTCTGGCTCTGCCTGACAGGGGTGCCTTCGAGGTCATGAGGAGCGTGTTAGAACCTGGTTCGACACCACAGTCGGCTCCATCTGCCCCTCCCTCCACGGTGCCTCTGGTGATTTCTGCTCACTCCCTCATCCCGGATCGCAGAGAGCCAGATCCTCAAGTATCCCCAGTGGGGATCTCCTCCTCTTCCGAGGCTTCTCCTGACCCGGTAGGAGAGCCTCCTAGGAAGAGGCAGTGCAAGAGGAAGCACATCGACTCCCCTGAGTCTGTCACCTCTGACACCAATTTAGAGGATTCTGAAGGGTCCCCTCATTCCCCCTCTGAAGATGTCTCTTTTGCAGACATCCTCGAGATCCTAAAACAGAGGGGGAATTGGCCAGCCCTCAACCCTTCAGAGGATGAATCTGTGTATCTTGAGGCATTTGGCTCTCACCCTTCCACCTCCTGGGTGTCCCCTCCTTTTGACCCCCTTATGCAGGTGGTGGCAAAGAAGGCCTGGACGGCTCCTGACTCTGTGGACCCCACCCCCAGGAGACCTTCAAAGTTTATCACTGCCCCCAAGGACAAAGAGTTTTTGACCAAAGGCGTCTCTGTGGATGCTATGGTGGTGGCTGCAGCCACCAAGAAGGAGTTAGCTGATCCTTCAGTGCCTGTCCATCCTCCTAACAAGGAGTCTAGGACTATGGACAGGTACGGGAAGTGGATGTTCTCATCAGCGACCTTTTCTATGCGCTTGCTGAACTACCTGTGTCATTTCACTCGTCTCCAGAGAGATTTGATCAAGGAAGCGGGTGAAATGTTAAAGGATCCAACAGCTGCGGGTTTTCAGGATAGGATGAACTCTCAGCTGGCTACCCTCAACTCAATAGTTAACTCCTCCATGCGCCTCCTTTCGTATGCAGCGGATGGAGCGAGTAGAGCGGCAGGTACAGGTGTGGCCTTATGTCAGCACGCCTGGATGCGGCTATGTAATTTTGCGGACCCTTTCAAGGTGTCCTTCACTAACTCCCCGTTTGATGGATCATCCCTCTTTGGTCCTCAAGTGAAGGAAACCCTGACTAGGTGCGAGACTGAAGGCAAGACTCTCTCTGCCGTGGGAGTCCATTTTTCTACTCCTTCTAGGCCTTACCCCAAAGGCCAGAAGGGCGGAAAGATGTGGTTCCGCAAACAATCTCAAGGAGCTTTGCCTGATGCAGAGTCGGTTCCCCTCTAGAGGCAGAGGGGGGAACAATAATGGTAGACGCCGCCCTACAGGCAGAGGGGGCCCGCAGAATCAGGGCAGTTGAGAGACCTTCTCCGACAAGCCCTTTCAGCATCCCTGAGGTGTTGCCCGACTGTCCACCTTCGGAGGCAGTCGGGGGAAGATTATCTTTGTACCCAGAAGCCTGGCAATCCCTAACTCAAGACAAGTGGGTACAGTCTATCATTTCCGAAGGCTATACAATCCCATTCTTTCGCATTCCAAAGCAATCAAAAAAATCCCTTCCAGACGTTCCACCCAGTCAAAGGTTGCAAGCAGCGCTAGAAATATCAAAGCTGCTTGCAAAAAGAGACATTCAACCAGTTCCAGCAGACCAACAAGGGTTCGGAATCTACTCCAAATTCTTTTTGGTTCCAAAGAAAACAGGGGACTGGAGACCCATTTTGGATCTCAGCAACTTGAACAAGTCTGTCAAGAAAACAACATTTTGGATGGTCACGCTGCAGTCCATTCTACCTCTTTTGGGGCGGGACAACTGGATGTGCTCTATAGATCTCCAGGATGCGTACTACCACATCAAAATGAGCCGCCGCTCCAGGAGATTCCTCCGCTTCAGGCTGGGAACCAGTCATTTCCAATTCAGGGCCCTGCCCTTTGGACTCACTACAGCCCCCCGAGTGTTTACCAAATGCATGGCAGTGGTCGCCTCTCATCTGAGACGTCAAGGATTCCAAGTGTTTCCGTATTTAGATGACTGGCTCCTTACAGCATCCACCAGGCATCTAATACTTCTTGCCAGAGACTATACCTTTCACACATGTCAAACATTAGGCATTTCAATAAATTACGAAAAGTCTGTCTTGTCGCCTTGTCATGTTATTACCTTCATAGGCGCAAATCTAGACACAGTCAGCATGTCAGCCAGACTCACAGAGCAGAGAATAGCAGACATACACAGACAAGTCTCCCTTGTCTTGCAAAGCAACAAAATCTAAGTCAGACTGGCCCTGAAGGTCTTAGGGATAATGGCGGCTGCTATCCCTCTTCTTCCTTTAGCCAGATTCCACATGAGAATCTTACAATGGATGCTATTCACACAATGGTCATACCAACAACTTCCAATGTCCCATTCCATTACGATAACACAATCGTGCAGGAATCATCTTTCTTGGTGGATCACATCCCCCCAGCTCTTCCTAGGAAGACCCTTTGTTCCTCCCCCTCCGATTGCTACTCTGACAATGGACGCCTCCCTGATTGGGTGGGGGGGGGATTACCAGGGCAGGACGGTTCAGGGCATATGGCAACCTTTCGAACGCCACTTGCACATAAATGTCCTAGAGATGAGAGCAGTGCTTCTAGCGTTGCAAGCCCTACAAGACTCTCTTCCCAAAGGAACTATAGCAATTCAGACAGACAAATATGTCTGTAGTGTGGTACATCAACAAACAAGGCGGAACCAGATCCTACCCCCTATGTCGAGAGGCACTCAGACTGTGGCAATGGGCGATTTCTTCTCAGCGATTTCTGTTAGCAACGCACATTCCCAAGAAGTCCAATGTGATTGCGGACAAATTGAGCAGAGCTATTCTCATGCCTCACGAGTGGTCTCTGAAGAATTCAGTGTTGGACAAAGTCTTTTGAAAGTGGGGCTGACCTTGCTGCGACCTTTTTGCTACTCCCCAAAACAGCAAGTGCGGCGATTATTTCACCCTCTTTCCCCAACCAGGCCATCCCAGCAGAGACGCTCTAGTCCACGATTGGCCCCGGGGACTTCTGTATGCTTTTCCTCCCTTTCCACTAATATCTCAACTAATACAGAAAGCCATCACTCAGAAAGCTTCCATGATCCTCATTGCCCCTTACTGGCCTCGACAGGTTTGGTTCCCATTTCTTCACCATTATCTGTTGGAGCAACCCTGGCATCTGGACTCAGTTCCAGACCTCTTGACCCATCAGTCGGGTCAGTTGCACCGCTCCCTCCCTTCTCTGAACCTCACAGCATGGTTTCTCCAATTCCACCTCTAGCCAGGCTTCCTCTAATATCTCACTCAGTTCGAGATATTTTAATAGCCTCTCATAAATCTTCTACTCGGAAGATTTATCATAGTAAGTGGAAACGTTTTTCCTATTGGGCGCATTCAAAGGATATAGATCCTTTCACTGCTTCCATTCAATCAGTTCTACATTTTCTAGCCGAACTTTTCCACTCAGGTTCGTCTCCTTCTACCATCAAGGTTCAATTGGCAGCTATATCTAACTTTCATGTTGGAGTCTCAGAGTCCTCCATTATGTCTCACAAACTCTGTAAAGCCTTTTAAAGGGAGTTTTTCTCCTCAAACCACCTATCAGGGATCCTCCTCCTCTATGGGATCTCAACTTGGTTCTGACGTCCTTGATTCTTCCCCCCTTTGAACCTGCGGCTTCATGCTCAATGAAATTGCTATCTTGGAAAACACTCTTTTTGGTAGCTATTACTTCAGCCAGAAGAGTCTCTGAACTTCATGCTCTGTGTAGTCGATCCCCTTATCTTTTGTTTCATAAGGATAGGGTGTCCTTACGTACCAACCCGTCCTTTTTGCCTAAGGTAGCTTCACCAGCAAATTTGAATCAAACCATTGATCTTCCTGTGTTCTTTCCTAACTATTCCAACAGATCGGAACAAAAATTACATTGGTTAGATGTTCATCACCAACTTAGGTACTATTTAGACAGGACCAAACAATTTAGGAAGTCTGATCTACTGTTTGTTTCCTATGCAGAAGGCAGAATGGGTCTTCCAGTTTCTAAGGTATCTCTTTCTAGATGGCTTACTTCATTGATTACCTTTGTGTATGAAATCAGACATCAACAGTTGCCAACCAAACCCAGGGCTCATTCAACTAGAGCTTTAGCTACATCTATAGCTTTCCAAGACAGACTGCCTATTGATTCCATTTGTGCTGCAGCTACTTGGGCTTCTCCCCATACCTTCATTTCTCATTATAAGTTGGACTTAGCCTCTAGAGACCGAGCCAACTTTGGTTCCACTGTACTCAAGAGTCTGTTCCAATAGGCCACCCGGGACAAGGTGCTAGGGACGCAGTCCCATCCAGCAAGAATGAAGGTGAGATAGACAACTTAACATTTAGAAGTTATGTACCTACCATAACGTTCCATGTTAGTTGTCTTCTTCTCGCCTTCTTTCTTGCGTCCCCACCCTCCTTCCCCCTAGCCTGGACAGACCTAGAGGAGTTTGTTTTGTGACCTTTATCCTTTCTACCACCTCTATATATGTATATATATATATATATATATATATATATATATATATATATATATATATATATATATATATATATATATATATATATATATATATATATATATATACATATATATATATATATATATATATATATATATATATTTCCTCAGTCAGGTTTAGGGCACCCTTTTAGTCAGCCTATAGAGGTGGGTTATTCCTTTTCTCCTATATTATGGAATTTTCCTAGCTGGGCCTAGCTTACAAATGAGATCTGAGGAGTCACCGGCTAGCATTGAGGGATATAGGGGAGCCTCGAGCCGGTGGAACTAGCTCTCGAGCTTTTAGAGTGGCCGAGTCGGAGCCGAGGTTCGGCTCCGAACCCATCCAGCAAGAAAGAAGGCGAGAAGAAGACAACAAACATGGAACGTCATGGTAGGTACATAACTTCTAATTCAACTATGTTAATACTTTTTGGGTGAGAGCATGCAGATCATGGGAGGATGTAGCTGAACATAATAGTGTGGAGGCAGCATATTGTATATATGTGGCTTGTGGGATAGCTAGATGAAGGTCATTAATAAATATGGAAAAAAGGGGTCCAAGTAGGGACACCTAAGGTAATGGGTAAATGGGAGGATAAAATATTATGCCAAAGTAATGCTTCTTGACGTTTGTCAAAGTAGGATTTGAACCATTTTATGGAAAGTGGGTCTAATGACAGAGATTTTTTTATTTATTTTTTTTATTTATTTATTTTATTTTAGGATGTTTGTGAGAATCTGGTGGTTTACCATGTCAAATGCTTTAGACAGGTCAATAAATAGAGCAGAAGAGAGATTATTCAGGTTTCGTTGTCCGTTAATGTAGTCAGTAAAGGACAGGAGGGCAGTGGTAGTGCTGTGTGAGGGTCTGAAACCATGTTGACAGTTGGAAAGTAAATTGTTTTCGATTAAATGGTGAAGAAGTTGTTTATGGATACATTTCTCCATGATTTTAGGGAGAAAGTGGGGCAATGGGGCAATAGTTAGATATTTCTGTGGACTGTCCACCTTTATGTAGGGGGATAATATGGGAGATTTTCCATAAGGTGAGGATGTAACTTGATGAGGTTGTTCTCCATTGAGAGTGGGTGTTTCTCAGGGTTCAACTTTAAGCTCACTCTTGTTCGTACTGCTGATTGACTGTATTAGCAAACAGGTCAGAGGGGACAGACTAACAAAGTTGCTGTAGACATTGTGGCATTACAGACAGACTCTGAACAAGCACTTCAGTAAAGGATGAGGGAATGGAATGTAAAACTGAAGGTACACAGGATTAAAATGAGTACAGATCAGACAGTTGTAATGACAAACAATGGGAGAAAGCAAAAAATGCCGAGAAGTGAGATATGGAAAATTGTAGAATAAGTTAGCTTCAAGTACCTGTATCAATGAATGGTTGAGGAGAAGGGAAGTCTGAATTAGGAGGTTGCAGCTAGAGTCAGAGGGGATCCAGTCATCTGGCACAGTGTGTTGGAGTAGTGTAGGACAGAAGAATGCCAAAGAAGCTGAAAAGTAAGGTGTGCAGAGCTGTGGTGCTAGAGCTGATGGCGAGGAAGTACCCGAGACGGGTTGGAGAGATGCAGGCTGTGGGACAGATGAAGAAATGAATGCAGAGCAGAAGCCAGAGTAGCTCCATTTGCAAAGAAGGTCAGAGAGAACAGATTATAATGATTCGGGCACATGTGCAGGAAAACCAAAGCAATCCTGGTGAATTAGATTTGAGACAGGCAGAAGGCAAGAAGAAACTATGGTGCCAGTGAAGAGATTGGTGGATCGCATGAGAAAAACCTGCAACAGTCTGGTATGACAGGAAGTAGGTGAGTGGCACTGAATTAAGAGAGAGTTAACATGACACCCTGACCCCATGTAGAAGTTGGGGAATAAAGTGATTGATAACTTACTTGATTGATAACCAGGTTCTCTGGTGGGATGTTACCATAGTATTTTTATCCCCTACTATCCTTGACTTGTCAGCTATGCAATGCATCGCCCCCTCTTCCTGCTTTAACTGTTACCCACCTGCCAAATGTTTCATGCTCCTAATCTCACTCGTATTTATTCCTGGCTTCTATACTGCCATTCTCCTTACTCATATCTTCCATTGCATCTAATACTGATATTTATTCCTGGTTCTATACTGCCGTTCTCCTTACTCATATCTTCCATTGCATCTAATACTGATGTTTATTCCTGGTTCTATACTGCCGTTCTCCTTACTCATATCTTCCATTGCATCTAATACTGATATTTATTCTTGTTTCTATACTGCCGTTCTCCTTACTCATATCTTCCACTGCATCTAATACTGATATTTATTCCTGGTTCTATACTGCCGTTCTCCTTACTCATATCTTCCATTGCATCTAATACTGATATTTATTCCTGGTTCTATACTGCAGTTCTCCTTACTCATATCTTCCATTGCATCTAATACTGATATTTATTCCTGGTTCTATACTGCCGTTCTCCTTACTCATATCTTCCATTGCATCTAATACTGATATTTATTCCTGGTTCTATACTGCCGTTCTCCTTACTCGTATCTTCCATTGCATCTAATACTGATGTTTATTCCTGGTTCTATACTGCCGTTCTCCTTACTCGTATCTTCCATTGCATCTAACACTGATATTTATTCCTGGTTCTATACTGCCGTTCTCCTTACTCATATCTTCCATTGCATCTAATACTGATATTTATTCCTGGTTCTATACTGCCGTTCTCCTTACTCATATCTTCCATTGCATCTAATACTGATATTTATTCCTGGTTCTATACTGCCGTTCTCCTTACTCGTATCTTCCATTGCATCTAATACTGATGTTTATTCCTGGTTCTATACTGCCGTTCTCCTTACTCGTATCTTCCATTGCATCTAATACTGATATTTATTCCTGGTTCTATACTGCCGTTCTCCTTACTCATATCTTCCATTGCATCTAATACTGATATTTATTCCTGGTTCTATACTGCCGTTCTCCTTACTCATATCTTCCATTGCATCTAATACTGATATTTATTCCTGGTTCTATACTGCCGTTCTCTTTACCTGTATCTTCCATTCCATCTAATACGGATATTTATTCCTGGTTCTATACTGCCGTTCTCCTTACTCGTATCTTTCATTGCATCTAATACTGATATTTATTCCTGGTTCTATACTGCCGTTTTCCTTACTCGTATCTTCCATTGCATCTAATACTGATATTTATTCCTGGTTCTATACTGCCGTTCTCCTTACTCGTATCTTCCATTGCATCTAATACTGATATTTATTCCTGGTTCTATACTGCCGTTCTCCTTACCTGTATCTTCCATTGCATCTAATACTGATATTTATTCCTGGTTCTATACTGCCGTTCTCCTTACACATATCTTCCATTGCATCTAATACTGATATTTATTCCTGGTTCTATACTGCCGTTCTCTTTACTCATATCTTCCATTGCATCTAATACTGATATTTATTCCTGGTTCTATACTGCCGTTCTCTTTATCTGTATCTTCCATTGCATCTAATACGGATATTTATTCCTGGTTCTATACTGCCGTTCTCGTTACTCGTATCTTCCATTGCATCTAATACTGATGTTTATTCCTGGTTCTATACTGCCGTTCTCCTTACTCGTATCTTCCATTGCATCTAATACTGATATTTATTCCTGGTTCTATACTGCCGTTCTCCTTACTCATATCTTCCATTGCATCTAATACTGATATTTATTCCTGGTTCTATACTGCCGTTCTCCTTACTCATATCTTCCATTGCATCTAATACTGATATTTATTCCTGGTTCTATACTGCCGTTCTCCTTACTCGTATCTTCCATTGCATCTAATACTGATGTTTATTCCTGGTTCTATACTGCCGTTCTCCTTACTCGTATCTTCCATTGCATCTAATACTGATATTTATTCCTGGTTCTATACTGCCGTTCTCCTTACTCATATCTTCCATTGCATCTAATACTGATATTTATTCCTGGTTCTATACTGCCGTTCTCCTTACTCATATCTTCCATTGCATCTAATACTGATATTTATTCCTGGTTCTATACTGCCGTTCTCTTTACCTGTATCTTCCATTCCATCTAATACGGATATTTATTCCTGGTTCTATACTGCCGTTCTCCTTACTCGTATCTTTCATTGCATCTAATACTGATATTTATTCCTGGTTCTGTACTGCCGTTTTCCTTACTCGTATCTTCCATTGCATCTAATACTGATATTTATTCCTGGTTCTATACTGCCGTTCTCCTTACTCGTATCTTCCATTGCATCTAATACTGATATTTATTCCTGGTTCTATACTGCCGTTCTCCTTACCTGTATCTTCCATTGCATCTAATACTGATATTTATTCCTGGTTCTATACTGCCGTTCTCCTTACACATATCTTCCATTGCATCTAATACTGATATTTATTCCTGGTTCTATACTGCCGTTCTCTTTACTCATATCTTCCATTGCATCTAATACTGATATTTATTCCTGGTTCTATACTGCCGTTCTCTTTATCTGTATCTTCCATTGCATCTAATACGGATATTTATTCCTGGTTCTATACTGCCGTTCTCGTTACTCATATCTTCCATTGCATCTAATACTGATATTTATTCCTGGTTCTATACTGCCGTTTTCCTTACTCGTATCTTCCATTGCATCTAATACTGAACCACACTTCAACTTGCAAACCAACAAAGCCCAGACCCCTCATTATTACAAAACACTAGCTGCACTCCACCTCCACTCCTTCTTAAACCCATACCCACCTCCTATATTCTACATTTACTTCAAAAACTCAAACCCTCAACCCCCTCAGCTGACAAATTGCCGGCTGAATATCTCCAGCTAGGTGCTAAAGCCATTGCCTTCCCTATCTCTATTCTAATCAACAGAACCATAAAAGAAAGTACCATACCCTCACTCTGGAAAATCTCCCATATCATCCCTCTCTTCAAAGGGGGCGATTCACTTGAATACTCTAACTACCGCCCCATAGCACTGCTATCTCCTATTGCTAAAATTATGGAGAAATGCATCCATAAACAGCTTTTAAATCACCTGCTATCAAATAATCTCCTAGCTAATTGCCAACATGGTTTCCGTCCCTACCACAGCACTACCACAGCCTTAATATCCTTCATTGACTCTATTAAAATAAACCGGAATAACAATCTTCTTTCATCAACATTCTTTGTCGACCTGTCAAAAGCCTTTGACATGGTGAACCACCAACTCCTTCTACATTGTTTAAAATCTCTGTCTCTCAATGATGTTGCCTTAAACTGGTTTACTTCCTATCTTCATGATCGGAAACAAGCTGTTTTATGGAACAACAATCTGTCCGAACTTCTCCCCACCAATTGAGGAGTACCTCAGGGCTCTATCTTAGGTCCTCTTTTATTTTCCATTTTTATTAACGACCTGAACCTGGTTACCCCTCAAACTCCTTGCATTCAGTACGCCGATGATACCACCATCATCTGCTCTGCAACAACCCAAGCTGACCTCCACTCACTCACTCACTCAAAAGACCATTAACACTATTGAACAATGGTTCTCCAATCACTGCCTTCTCTTAAACCCTAAGAAAACTAAACTTCTCATCTTTCCACCCACACACCTGTCTCCCCCTATTAATTTCACACTCACTTCTAACAATGGCACCCTTATCTCTCCAGACCAAACAACCAAACTCTTAGGAGTTACTATTGATAACCAACTGAAATTTGATGTACACATAAACTCTATCATAAAAGCAACTAATAAAAAACTAGGTTCTCTCTATAGAATCAAACCTTTCTTAACACCTGAGGCAAGAACTACCATAGCCAGAACATATCTTCTCTCTACCCTACTATATGCATCCCACATTTACACTAATCTTTCTAAACATAACATCAATAGGCTTACAACAACCTACAGCAACATTGCTAAATTTGCCACTGCATCTCCATATAGAACACATCACTGCCTAAACCTGCATAACCGAGGATGGCTTGAGTTACCTCACCTAATTAAATACTACCAACTTACAATCGCCCATAAAGCCCTCCACCACCCAGATAACATACCAATGCTCTCTACTCTGATAAAACCCTATAATAACCTAAAAACTCTACGCTCCTCCAATAAATTTCTGATTCAAACTTCTCGAGCAAAGAATACAGCAGGTGACTCCATATTTTCCAACTCAGTTGGTAAAGACTGGAATCAACTTCCTCCTGACCTCATAGCCCAAACTTCTATTACACTATTTAAAACCCAACTAAAACACTTCCTAACCAATCATTGGCTTTGCTCCTGTAACTTCCCTAGCTGAGCACATCTCGTCTCCTACATCCTCTGCACTGTCATACAACACTACTTCTCCATTGCTTCTCTTTTCTGCCTAAGAAATTAACTCTATTAACTCCAAGCTACTACTTTCTATTAACTTTGTTTCAGCCTTCTAAATACTTAATTACTAATGTCTTTATTGCACAAGCTTTTTCCAAAGAAATTTTTAATTACTTTTTGTATTCTCTTATTGTAAAACTTGCCAAATGCCTGATTGAAGATGTGTTTTAATCTCCCATTGTATTTTAATGTCTGATTTATCTGTCTCTCAAACTGCCTATGTAATTAGAATGTACTTTTATTACTTTGTATTAGATAGTGGAGCTTTTCTCCTCGGGCCTCCTCTGAAAATGGACATGTATCCAGCAGGACTAGCCCGGTTAACAAATGTAAAATAAAATAAATAAATAAATTTATTCCTGGTTCTATACTGCCGTTCTCCTTACTCGTATCTTCCATTGCATCTGATACTGATATTTATTCCTGGTTCTATACTGCCGTTCTCCTTACTCGTATCTTCCATTGCATCTAATACGGATATTTATTCCTGGTTCTATACTGCCGTTCTCCTTACTCATATCTTCCATTGCATCTAATACTGATATTTATTCCTGGTTCTATACTGCCGTTCTCCTTACTCATATCTTCCATTGCATCTAATACTGATATTTATTCCTGGTTCTATACTGCCATTCTCCTTACTCATATCTTCCATTGCATCTAATACTGATATTTATTCCTGGTTCTATACTGCCGTTCTCCTTACTCATATCTTCCATTGCATCTAATACTGATATTTATTCCTGGTTCTATACTGCCGTTCTCCTTACTCATATCTTCCATTGCATCTAATACTGATATTTATTCCTGGTTCTATACTGCCGTTCTCCTTAGTCATAGCTTCCATTGCATCTAATACTGATATTTATTCCTGGTTCTATACTGTCGTTCTCCTTACTCATATCTTCCATTGCATCTAATACTGATATTTATTCCTGGTTCTATACTGCCGTTCTCCTTACTGATATCTTCCATTGCATCTAATACTGATATTTATTCCTGGTTCTATACTGCCATTCTCCTTACTCATATCTTCCATTGCATCTAATACTGATGTTTATTCCTGGTTCTATACTGCCGTTCTCCTTACTCATATCTTCCATTGCATCTAATACTGATATTTATTCCTGGTTCTATAGTGCCGTTCTCTTTACTCATATCTTCCATTGCATCTAATACTGATATTTATTCCTGGTTCTATACTGCCGTTCTCCTTACTCATATCTTCCATTGCATCTAATACTGATATTTATTCCTGGTTC